>NC_064638.1:528860215-529163245 GCF_023864345.2 Schistocerca serialis cubense | reverse complement strand
ATTTCTTCTAGACAACTAACGAGTGAGGTGGCGCGGTGGTTAGCACACTGGACTCGCATTCGGGATGACAACAGTTCAATCCTGTGTCCTGCCATCCCTTCCTCGTCCTTCCCTAATCTGATGAGACCGATGACCTTGTTGTTTGGTCTCTTCCCTCAAACAACCCAACCCAACTCTAGTCAACTGCATCATCTGCAAACCATGTTAAAGTGTTTCTGATGCTTTCTGCTAGTTTATTTATGTACATTGTAAACAGTAACAGTCTATCGTACTTCCTTGGGGATGCTGCTGAAATTACCTTCTTTAGGAGTGACTCATTGAGTTCTATCTGCAAGCAAGTCTTGAATCCAGTGACAAATCTGGCCCGATACTCAGTAAGCTCATATTTTTTTCGCCAAGTAACAGTGCAGGCCAGTGTCAAATGCTTTCCTGGAGTCAAGAAATGTGTAATCAGCCTGAGTGCCATTTTCTACTGTGCCATGAATCTCATGGAGGAACAGAGCAAACTGAGTTTTGCATGATCTCTCTTTGCGGAATCTGTGTTGATTTTTATAGAGGAGATTTTTTCACTCTCTAAAAATATTGTAATTCTTAAGCATAAAATATGTTCCACAATTCTACAACAGACTGATGTGAACAGTATAGGACTATAATTATGTGCATCTGTCCTACGACGCTTCTTGAAGATACGCTGGACTCACATTCAGGAGGACGACAGTTCAAACCTACGTCCAGCCATCCAGATTATGTTTTCTGTGACTTCTCCCAAATCGCACCAGGCAAATGCCGGGCTGGTTCGTTTGAAGGGCTTGGTCAATTTCCTTCCCCATCCTTGACGCAGTCCGAACTTGTGCTCTAAGCCAATGACCCCGATGATGACAGGACGTTAACCCCCATTTCCTTCCTTCCTTTTTGAAAACAGGAATGACCTGTGCTTTTTTACAGTTGCTAGGTGCCATTCATTGCTCCAGTGATGTACGATAAAGTGCTGCTAGAAGGGGAGCAAGTTCTTTTGCATAATCTTTGTATAGTCTTAGAGATATCTAATCGGGCCAGGATACCTTTCCACTAATAAGTGATTGTAGGTGCTTTTCTATTCCCTGATTGGTTATCACACTATATGCCATTGCAATATTCATATGCTGATTGAAAGGAGGGAGCGTGTCACAATCTTCTGCAGTGAAACAATTTTGAAAGACTAAATTCAGCATTTCAACTGTCTCTCAGTAATCTTCCATTTTGATGTCAGTATGGTAACGGAGTAACTACATAGAGGATTTTGAACTGCTTCCTGATTTTATATAAAACCAAAATCTCTTAGGGTTTTGTAGTCAGATCAGTTGACAGTACTTTACTTTCAAAGTCATTGAACACTTCTCACATTGCTCTCCTTATGCTCATTTATTTATTGTGAGAAGTGTAGTGTGTTTCCTTGCATGTAATTTTCTTAGAAATTTGGATATCGAAATTAATCTGGGAGTTGTTTTTTATGATCTTGTGGCTTATGTTGGTAGTTGAAATTTATATTTGGTAGTTCATAGTGGTTGCTATATTGGAGCATGTTGCAGTTACTTTTGACTCACTAGGCTTTGAAAATATACTGGTGTCCAAAATTAAAGCAACAAACCACTATTTCCCCGTCCTGTGTGTGATCTATGATGTAGTCATACTGACTGTCAACCAGATGTCCATACGATTGTGGTTTGCGTGGAAGATAGCATTCCTGTCAACAGATAAACATGCCAACAATGACGTGAGGGCATCTATGAAACTAGATAGTGTTTGCCGGATTGCCACACATCCACAATCACTGTGTACACAGTCACAGACAGTGCAGGATAGCACAGAGAATACGCCTACCAGACACTCTGCTTTGGAGCACCGTAGAAAGAAAGGAAGCAGGACAATCACAAACTGACTTGGGTTGATGTGAATTGTTCTGTTGTTTTTGGATACAGTTTATAGAGACCAAAACTGACTGGCATGACATTACCGCCCTAGTACTCACTGCAACTGGCATGTGAGCTCACAGCACCCACTGAACATGTTGTATCGAGGCAAACGGTGTGCAGAAGGCTTCATCAGAGTGGTCTTTGTTGTTGGAGACATGCTGCACCTCTACCTCTGTCGCATCTTCCCAGAAGGGCTGAAGACGATAGGGGCCCAAATACTACTGTGGGACATCCTTGAAATATTTTTTTCTACTTTTCCCATTTATCTTTACTTATTTTATTTATTTATTATTCATTCATCTGAGGATCATCTTACAATGATACCGGATTTGTCATCACAATAGAATGAAAATAAGTAGCTCACATATGCAAACACATGGAATGTATGAGTGTATTCTCACGAGGATAGGAAAGATGGTTGGCTGTGGTTTTGGTGAAGAAATATTCCTGGCTTTTGACCGAAATGAGTTAGGAAAACCAGGGAAAACCTAAAACAGTATGGCCAGACAGAGCAAATTCCATCCTCTCAAATTTGGACAATGTGCTTTGATTTATGTAGATTTTTATATTACAAAACAAAGTTTTGCACTTCATTTCTGTATGCACTAAGGACGCCCAGTGGTGACTCCTGAGCAATGAGCTTGCTACTATGCTGCTCCCACTAACTCCAGTCTGTTCGGAGGTGTCTCAGAATCCCAAATGCTTTCCATGCTGTAATATCTCTGTTTGCAAATGCATTCTTAGCATCTCCTGCTATGCCGAGGTGATTTTATTGACGTCATTGATCTTATTTTTCTGTGTACAGGAGGTTGAAGGCAATTACACTTGAAGTTGCTAGTGCAGGAAATGAACAACAGATTGTTGGAGCTCTGAATGTATTCAGAGGATATCATTTTGATTTTTCTGTTGTTTTTGGAGCTAGTACCTTGGTGACTGTAGCTAGAGCGAAAGCAGTTATGCACATTTGGGAGGTTTTAAGCATTTTCAGACAGAGATTATAGCTTGGAAGACATTTGGGGTAATTGAGACAACAGGCTGTTGTCAGAAGGATCCATATAGAACAGTATTGGCAGATAAACCACTAACTGTAAATTCAAGGGGGAAAAGAAGATTAATGGTGATGAGTACATTGTTGTTTCGTGTAAAGTGTGAAGCGATAATTGTAAAATAATTTTGTCAGGCGATGTAATGTTGTATTGTTAGATAACAAGTAAATGTTGGGATTCTACCCTTGTAGTACATCTGTAGCCAATTTCCTGCCCATATATTTGTCTGGGAGCTAAATATCAATAATTTTGTACTCCCATAAAGCTAATGGTAAAGGAAAATGATTTAGGTTTTCTTCTGGAACAGTTCCCTCCACAACTCATGCTTGGTGTTGATATAAAATGAAAGCATGCTCTCAGATCTCAATACCACCATGGATTTGATTGTTAACCTATATTGCTGCTGCTGCTGTTGTCGAAGTTATAGGCAATTTACTTGTGTTAGGAACATAACAAGTACACACAGACATATTCTAACGGTTGAAAGAGAAATTAAAGGTTATAGATAAGTTGGAAAAAGGCAAAACTGCAATAAAACTTTTTTAGGATTCTGGGATCGGCATATAAACTACGAGACACTTAAAGAAAAATTTAAAAAAAAAAAAAAACAACTGTTAGCTTTTACAACCAAAGCTGACACTTATGCCCGGCCATCATAATACAAGTGCCTGAAAACTTCAACTTACATGAAACTACATGCAGGAGTGCGCTTGTGGTTCCAGCAGAAGGCCTAGGATAACATGAAGTTAAAAATAATAGCTCGCTCGTGGAGGAAAATTGCAACACCCTTGACTGAATGAGGTTTTGGAGACTGTAGTAGTGAGGAATATGATACTGCTAATTGTCTGACCAGTACTGTGGGGAAAAAAGTCTTATTGTGAAGAAGTGGATGATTAAAACCTCCATACCTGGTTAAAAATCAGTCCCTGCAAATTGGGGTCTGAACAACTAAGTGGTGCAGGTATAGTGAACAAAGACTTGTAGATGAAGAGAGTGAATACAAGGCAATTGAGCTATTACCACTGACATTGAGGCACTGAAATCCATTGATCTGTTATTAGAGTACACTGTGCAGAATTTGTTTACCTGTACTGATAGTATGATTTTCTGGAAAATGAGAACCATAATCAGAAAAAAAGTGAATGAAAAACAAAAACACAAAAAAGTGGGTGATAATTTCTTGAAAGTGAACAGGCAGCAGTGTTCTAAGTGTAATTTTGTAAATAAGCTGCCAATTTCCAGCAAGTAATGTATTGTGCTCTCGAATGTGACATGTAGAATTTTTTGTAAATATAGTAGATAGCAATTTCTGGTAAAGACATTTGTATTTTGATTTAGCTATGCAGTCTCAGGGTCCACATTAACCCAGTTTTAGGCTTGCAATGACAGTCGCATGCATGTAACTAGATGGCTTCATGATGAGTACTGTGAGGAGTAGAGAGCTCTTTGTCATGTCATGAGTTTAGTATTTTTCTGTTCTGCACCACATTATCCTGCTATTCTTATTCTAGTAATTCCTCTACATGAAACATACTCGGCTTCTGATTTACTCATGGGCCATTAAGTTTAATTTCTTTATCCAGTAAGTGGATTACTGACAGTGGTTTTTGAGAGGTGAGAGAGAATTTGAAGTGGTGATGAAAGCAGCAAAGGAAAGGTTTTATTGCACTATTTCCATTTGCTGTTCATGTAGTAATATTATTATGTCAAACTTTGTTCTTGTGGTGAATAAAGAAACAGTCTTTACACCTGTTTTACCAATCTGTACCAATAAATATAAACTTCATACTGGATATGTAAGTGAATAGTGCAATGAATAGTCAGTTATGCCCCTGGAAAATGTGTATGCTACTCTAGATTTCAAAACAGTAAGTTAACTGTAGTAGCAGGGTCCCCCTTTTCTTTGTGTGTGTTGCACAGACTGTCAGTTTCCAGTTTTTTTTATTGTGTATCCAAAAGGCGAATGCCTTATGCTCACTGTAGTGTAAACCACACATATATGTTTGTAATTTGGAACAATTATAGGGGGACACTTTCAGTTTAATGAAGATACCTTTTTTGATTATATTTAGGAAGAGATATTTCACCCAAAATTAATGTGTAATTTTCCCAAGACATATTCCTTTCACTAGGCTGGGTGAAATATATTCATACGTACAAACAATGAAAAGTCTGTATTGGAATATCGACAACATTATGAAAGGGATGGATTGCTACTCACCATAAAGAAGACACATTATTTGTGCACCAGAAGTCATTCTTCTTCGCATAATGCCTTCATCAATCTGGATAAGGGTTTTCATTTATTCATTGTCTGTATACATCAGTGCTAACCAAATGTGAATTGGAGTGCTAACAGCAGAAAAATAGAATATTTGATTATAAGAATTGACAATGAATAACACATCCTTCCCTTCCTGTTTTGTCATTGGTGGTTACTATTGTTTTTCTTAACGTAGGTCCTCGGCAGCCTAGATCAACAATGGACTAGGTAGTTGACAGTGAATTTGTTACTCCACCATTTAATGCATACTGTCGGAGGACCCACATGGAACATTGTACAGGACAAAAGCACCAATCCTATAAACAAATTAACTGCATGTCAATTAAACTGAACTTTGTTTGTAATATACCTGTATATTGTACATTGAGAAAACCTCATTAAATTATTACACAGCCATTGTGTTATAATGCTGGCAATTGCACTGTATCTTATTAAATCTGATTTGTACTGTAGCACTGTAATGGGTTCCATTATAGCTTTTGTTTCAGTATGCATTCAGGTCTTTATCTCATGTGGTGTCATTCCAGATTTATTCTATTCATACAGCTAAGAGTTCATTGTTTTATCTGTTCGCCACATAACACATAATGTGTAGGACAGTCTAAGGAAACTACCCATTTCAAGGAGGGGAGGAAACAATTAGATACTGATGAGACCATAGCGTATGTATTTTGCCCTGCTATCATAGAGTTCATTAGATCAGTACCAGAAACAGTAAAAGAACCTTCGAAAGTTAATCTCGTGGAAGATGGTCTGTTTCACCAGACCTTGCTATCAGGTTGGTGTTACGTCCGTAGGTAGCCCACATACCACCAATCGAGCTGCATTCTTTTGTCTGTTGATCAGTATGCGGTGGTGAAATGTTTCCAAAAAAGACAAAATCCATGACAGATTTGTCACTTGAATCTGTGAACATAAACACTGCTCAGCTTCTTGGTAGAATTCATAAACGTTATTGACACCATGAAACCTGAAGGGGTGTCCCTAAATCCATAAACATACGAGGGGATGGAGATCTCCTCTGAACAGCACATTGAAGGCAGCCCAGATATGCTCAATAATGTTAATGTCTGGGGAGTTTGGTGGCCAGCAGAAGTGTTTAAACTCAGAAGAGTGTTCCTGAAGCCACTCTGTAGCAATTCTGGACATGGGGGGAGCAGCATTGTCCTGCTGGAATAGTCCACATCCGTCAGAATGCACAATGGACATGAATGGATGCAAGTGATCAGAGGGTGCTTCTGTACGTGAACCTGTCAGAGTTGTACCTAGATGTATCAGGGGCCCATATCACTACAACTGCACATGCCCCTCACCATTACAGAGCCTCCACCAGCTTGAACAGCCCCCTGCTGACATCCAGGATCCATGGATTCATGAGGTTGTCTCCATACCTGTACACATTGTTCCGATCGCTACAATTTGAAATGAGACTCGTCCAACCAGGCAGCATGTTTCCAGTTATCAACAGTCTAATGTTGGTGTTAACGGCCCCAGTCGAGGTGTAAAGCTTTGTGTTGTCCAGTCATCAAGGGTACACGAGGGGGCCTTCGGCTCTGAAAACCCATATTGATGATGTCTCACTGAATGGTTCACATGCTGCCACTTGTTGATGGCTCAGCATTGAAGTCTGTAGCAATTTGCAGAAGGGTTCCACTGCTGTCACATTGAATGATTCTCTTAAGTCTTGGTTGGTCCCATTCTTGCAGGATCTTTTTCCTGCTGTGATTTGATGTTTTACCAGATTCCTGACATTCACAGTACACTTGTGAATTGGTCGTACAGGAAGATCCCCACTTCATCGCTACCTCGGAGATGCTGTGTCCCATCGCTCGTGTGCCGACTATAACATGTTGAAACTTGATTAAATCTTGATAATTGGCCGTTGTAGCTGCAGTAACTGATCTAATGATTGCACCAGACACTTGTTGTCTTATATAGATGTTGCCGACCGCAGTGCTGTCTTCTGCCTGTTTACATAGCTTGTATTTGAATACACATGCCTGTACCAGTTTCTTCGGCACTTAAATGTATACAATGACATGAATCTAAATTTGGTGCATGGCTACCACCACAGTTATTGCAAAGTGTGAAAATACAAAATTCTTCATATAAAAAAGAATGCTGACAACAAAAAACTCAGTAAGCATTGGAATCAGATAAGGTAATAGTTGCAGCAGTCAGCTGTATTCAAAGTGATTGCACTGTAGATAATGTAAGGAAGAATTTAATTTAATGAAAGAGTTTATGGAGTTGTGGAATGCTAAGTGTTGCCAATAAAGTTCACATAAATGAAATAAATGTATTTATTTGTACTCTAAATAACCTAACCTAATCTTCATAAATTCCTCACTAAATGATTTATGCCTTGGTTCACATGTTTTTGGAATAATACGTGGACTGGTTCACTGTGGGATTCAAGTACTATTTTCCAAGCTGGAATCGCTTTCATCTCTTGCTAAAAATCTTAACCTGACCATGAGGTGGTCTTTAGCAGAAATGGCATTCATGATTTAAATAACAATCACAGCAACAGTTATTTTTTTCATTTTCAGCACAATGCCTTTCATGGATTTATTCTCAATATTATCAACTGCAAATATTTACTTATGTATTGTAACTGGTGCTTTGGAAAGTTGGGCAAAAAAAATCTATCCAATTTTCTGATTGTAGTAAACCGTAGACAACTGCAGGCCATGAGAGGCAAAGCAACACATGTAAAAACATCACATAAAATCTACGAGGGTTGGAACTTAAATAGTGGCAACTATTTATTCACAACCGATAAAAAAGAGTTACATGTTTGCACCTGTTACTGTCCTCCAAAGTAGTCACCAGCTTTGTGTAGAACTCGTTGCCAGCGATGTGGAAGGCGTAGTATCCCATTAGCAGAATCTGTTTTGTTGATGGTGCGAATGGAGTGGTCTACTGCCTTTCGAATCTGTGGAACAGTTCTGAAGCGAATGCCACGAAGTAGTTCCTTCATCTTCAGAATCAAATCAAAGTCACAAGGAGTTAAGTCCGGGGAGTATGGTGGATGGTACAGTACTTCCCAGTCCCATGAACCAAAAAGAGCAGCCACAGCTTGTGCTGTATGCGTCCATGCATTGTTGTGCAAAATGATGAGTGGGCTGCACAGTAAGTGTTACTGCTTCTTTCGCAAAGCTGCTCGCAGGTGATGCTCCAAAAACAAACAGTAATACTGTGCATTGACTGTCTGCCGTGGAGGAATGTAATGCTTTAGGATAACACCATCACAGTCGTACACGAGAATCACCGTAACTTTCACCATATTGGGGCTCTGACGCACTTTCGACTTTTGCGGCGACCCATAATGATGCCATTTGTTGGATTGCCATTTCAGTTTTGGCTCGTACAATGTGGCCCATGTCTCATCTAGTGATACGAAACAGCGTAAGAAAGCCTCTCCTTCGCACTCATAATGCTCCACAGCGGTGTTGCTACTTCTTAAGTTCCAACCTATGTATATGCAAATGTTTGCTTTTGGTAATGAGAATAAATTCTCAAAAAATGTCACATTAAGCATGAAAAGCTTTGTAAATAGTGCAGCACGTTTCATTACTTAAATTGTGTGACACATTTACAGATCTTCCGAAAACACTGATTATGATGAATAAAATTAAGGAATGCCACTTCTTAAACGAGTATGTTGGTTGCAGATATGGGGGCTACCTTCAAAAGGACAAATTGAAATTTATGTTGCGCATTCTCAAATAATTCTCACAGTTCTTTTTGCCCTCACACTGTAGCTCAGGAAACAAATTCTGGTGAACACTTTGAGCTTCTCTTCTTGATACCCAGGGTTTCACCCACAGTTGTTTCTATTTCTCTTTCTTTTAAGCAGTGCACTCACTACCAACATTACATTAAATGCAGTTGTATAGATAAGTAACTGTTCTGCATCCATTCCCAAGTAACTATGACAAAAATTTTTACACTAGTGTAATAATTCCAGTGAAGCAGTTTGATAAAATGTTTGACAGATATCTTTTTCAAAAATCTTTTATAATGTAATCCAGGCCATGGGGTTGCATCAACTTGGCATACCACCATCAACCAGTGTGGTGATGCCCATAAACGGCTTTTCTAAGTTTACAACCGTTATCACTGAATTTCAGTATTTGCCTTCTTGAATATATGATTTGTTTTCTCATCATTCTTCACCTTTTGTAAGAACTTGACCAATGAGTCCAGCTGTTTCTCAACATCTTTCAAGTTTTGTAAGAATTTGACCAGCGAGTCCAGCTGTTCCATGAATATTTCTGTATCAGTTTCACCATTAAATAAAGCAGTGGTGATATCTAGTTGTGTGACATGCAAGTCAAATTTGACTGACAGAGCTGTAAGTAGCCTAAACAATTCGATTCTTGTAAGGATAGAAGTTTTGCGCAAAGTCAATTCCAGGCCATTGGTTGAGTCCTCCTGCAACTATTCATGCTATTCACCTCAGCATAGATCCATCACTTCTGTATTTATTCCTCCCGCCAGTCATATGGTCAATTTCCCTTTTATTTGTTGGCCCAGCTATCATTTTTCACCGGTGACCTCATTTCATCATACATAGCCTCAAACCATTCCCAATGATCTCGACCATGCAATGCATCTTTGATGTTGACCTCTGTTGCATTTTCAATAAGTTAATATCATGAACTGAAACATCTGATGAATCTACACCTGGTGCAGACTGTTGAGCTCATCGAGAATTATTGTCTTCGTCATGTGATAATTCATCATTGGGCTTGAATTCTTTGCCTTTAGTGATTGGAAGCCCATCTTCTTCAAAGCCATATAATGGTTCATTGTCTGACAATGCCTTTGGTTCAGTGGTTGTATCACCATTAAAATCTCCTGCCACATTATTCACGTTGATGATGGTTCATCTCTATATAAGCCCAGATAAATTTGTTTGGGCTTAAAAATGTCATTATCGAGGATGACAACCTCTACAACTTCATTGTGCCCTTTCTTGTTACAAAAGCTGACTTGTATGCTGTTCTATCCCTTTTTTGCTTTTGTTTTGAATTTTGTTCCAACTCTCAACACTTTTTGACTTGTTCACGAAACATTTGCCTGATTTAACAATCATCATGGTACTCACATTTTTACTGTCTTTCTGAATCTGTGTTGTGTTCTTCAAAGATTTTACTTTTAAAGTCTCAACATTTGGTAGATTCTCATGGGATTCGATAGTTCATCTACAATTGCTCTAATTTTTTGGAAGACTATAGAGCAACATTATTGACAATAAACCACCGTTTATGTTGACATCCAATTCTTGTATGTAGTATCAAAGAATTTAGTCAAGTGATGTTTCACATGATCACCTCGTGGCATTTTCCGAAGTGCAAATCATTTGAGCAGCGTCACTTTGCAAGCTGATTTGTTGGATGTGTAAATTGATCAGAGTTGGAGCCATATCTGATGTGCTATAGTGCAGTTCTTTACTTGTTTTGGGTTATTGGGATTGGTGGATAAAATCAAGCCTGCTTTTGCTTTTCTGTCTGCTGCCAGTGGCGAGCATTTCACCTCCACCAGGCACAGCAGGTTGTAGTATGTCTCCAGATACATATACCCATGTGTTGTTTGTGACGAATAGTATGTTGACTTGTATTCTCCATGTGTTATAATTATTGCAAAACAGTGTTTCTAGTGGAACTCTGCATCCAGCAATCATATGCACCATATCCGTTGTGTTGACAAATTTGTTTATTTATGCACTTTTCTACTTATGAATTTAAGTTTCCTATAGTGCAACCTGAACCCATAACCAGTTTGGATGTGGTTTACAATACAGGCCTGACACATAATTACAGCTTTATTCGCAACTCACTGCACAGAGAATAACACAGAACTACCACACTTGAACTATTAAGAAAAGCAGAGAACAGTTGACTTGAAAATTTGTGCATAGTGATGTCCATAGAGACTGAAGAGGCTACAAGGCACTACACTTTGGCCCTGGAGGTCCCAGATTCAATCCCAGGCAGCGATGGGGATTTTTCGTCGTTCCAATCTTTCCTGGACAGCGTCAGGTCCACGGAGCTGCTATCGGATGAGTAACTGAGGACTTCCCTGGGTGTAAAAAGCTGCCCAAAAACTGCATCCAAGCTGGTCAGCGCACCAACCCTTGTCATTAATATGCCTGGCGGATTGGAATCCGGGATCGGGCATACTTCCCCTCCCAGAAGCGGCACTTTAACTTGCTCGGCTGTTCGGGCGGGTAGGAAAGATGCGCATCCTCTGTCTTGCTCTGTTGACTGCTTTTGAAGTTGTTTGTATTTCACCCAATTGTAAGCAACACTCAATGCTTCTTGCTTATTATTCAACAAAATACGAACTTCTTCAAAAGCAGTCAACAGGGCAATTAAGTGATGAAAAGCCATCTGGCAGTGTAATTGTTGGTCTGAAATACAAACTACGCTACTTAAACTTAATTAGCAGCTTTATTAACATTGGCTGATTGCTGCTTTTACTTCTTTGTAAGATTAAGACTGTAGACGTTTCCTTTATTCGACAACAGCCTTTGTGATTCAGGCGTTATATGTATCTGACCGACAACTATATTTGAGAACTGAAATGACATACACATTTTCTTATTGCCTGGAATGTTTAACCAAACTACCATGTATTGCTGCTAGAAGTGGAATTAGTTCTTTCGCATAATCTACATAGAATGTGAAATCGATATTCAGTTACCCAAAAGAAGGAACGGCACTAATTATGAAGCCATACCTGTTCTCGCTTCTTTATCTCTATAGATCCATTTTAGAATTTGGAAAATGTCATTTTGTTTCTTTGAGCTGCTGATAAAATACTTTATTTATACAACCAGTTTCAGTCATCTGACCATCATGAGGTTCATAAAAATATTCACAGCATCATCTTAGGATAAATATAAAACCGTTATTGTCTGATGATACAACTGTGAACAATGCACTGTTATCATATTGTGATGTAAATTACGTCGTCAATCTAAGCAGTGCTCAGCTGTTGAGCCGCCTTTTTGTGGTATGAATGTCTACACAGCGTTAATGCCAATTATGGTTTTAACATGAATGCTTACACTCCATAACGTAGTTTTTATAGACTTATAATGTAATTCATGTTGTATGTTTATGATATAATGAAAGTGTATTGTTCATGGTTTTATTACCTGACGATAATGATTTTATATTACAGTCTGCCTAACATAGTGCTGTGAATACTTTTATGAACCTGATAATTGTCAGATGACTGAAACTGCTTGTATAGATTCCAACCACAATTTATTGGTTGTGAACTGTAGATTAAAAGTGAAGAAACTGCAGAGAAGTAGGATTTAAGGAGATGGAGAAAGAACTAGATGTTCTAGAGAGTTTCAGAGGGAGCATTAGGGAACGATTGACAAGAACGGGGGAAAGGAATACAGTAGAAGAAGAATGGGTAACTTTGAGAAATGAAGTAGTGAAGGCAGCAAGGATCAAGTAGGTAAAAAGACGAGGGCTAGTAAAAATCCTTGGGCAACACAACAGATATTGAATTTTATTGATGAAAGGGGAAAGTATAAAAATGCAGTAGATGAAGCATGCGAAAAGGAACACAAACGTTTCAAAAATGAGACAACGGGAAGTGCAAAATGGCTAAGTGGGAATGGCTAGAGGACAAATGTAAGGATGTAGAAGCATCACTAGCAGTAAGATAGATGCCGCCTACAGAAAAATTAAAGAGACCTTTGGAGAAAAGAGACCCACCTGTATGACTATCAAGAGCTCAGATTGCAGATCAGTCTTAAGCAGAGAAGTGAAAACTGAAATGTGGAAGGAGTATATAGAGGGTCTGTTCAAGGGCATTGTATATTGGGGCAATATATGCAAATGGAAGAGGAAATAGATGAAGATGAGTTGAGAGATATGGTACTGCGTGAAGAATTTAACAGAGCAGTTAAAGACATAAGTAGAAACAAGGCCATGGGAGTAAACAACATTCTGTTAGAACTACTGATAGCCTTGGGAGAGCCAGGCCTGACAAAACTTCCATTTGGTGAGCAAGACGTGTGAGACAGGTGAAATACCCTCACACTTCAAGAAGAATAAAATAATTCCAATTCCAAAGAAAGCAAGTGCTGACAGGTGTGAAAATTATCAAACTATCAGTTTAATAAGTCATGGCTGCAAAAAATTAACACGAATCCTTTACAAAAGGATAGAAAAACTGGTAGAAGCTGACCTCGGGGCAGATCAGTTTGGATTCCGTAGTAATGTTGGAACACACGAGGCAGTACTGACCTTACGACTTATCTTAGAAACTTGGTGAAGGGAAGACAAACCTACGTTAATAGCATTTGCAGACTTAGAGAGAAAGCTTTTGACAGTGTTGATTGGAGTACTCTCTTTCAAATTCTAAAGGTGTCAGGGGTAAAATACATGGAGCAAAAGGCTATTTACAATTTCTACAAAAACCAGATGGCAGTTATAAGAGCCAAGGGGCATGGAAGGGAAGGTGTGGTTGAGAAGGGACTGAAACAGTGAACAAGCAGTAAAGGAAACGAAAGGAAAAAAATGGAGTAGGAATTAAAATCCAGGGAGAAGAAGTAAAACTTGATTTGCCAGTGACATTGTAATTCTGTCAGAGACAGCAAAGGATTTGGAAGAATGGACATTGTCTTGAAAGGAGAGTATAAGATGAACATCAGCAAGAGCAATGTGATGATAATGGAATGTTGTCGAATTAAATCAGGTGATGCTGACCGAATTAGATGGGGAAATGAGACACTTAATAAAGTAGTAGACAAGTTTTGCTGTTTGGCAGCAAAATAATTGAGGATGGTCGAAGTAGACTGGCAATGGCAAGGAAAGCGTTTCTGAAGAAGAGTGTTTCGTTAACATTGAGTATAGATTTATGTGTCAGGAAGTCATTTCTGAAAGTATTTGTATTATGGCTTGTAGCCATGTATGAATGTGAAACATGGACGATAAACAATTAAGACAAGAAGAGAATAGAAGCTTTTGAAATGTGGTGCTACAGAAGAATACTGAAGATTAGATGGGTAGATCACGTAACAAATGAGGAGGTATTGAAAAAAATTGGGGAGAAGGGGAATTTGTGGCACAAGTTGACTAGAAGAAGGGATCAGTTGGTAGGGCAGGTTCAGAGGCATGGAGGGATCGCCAATTTAGTACTGGAGGGAAGCGTGGAGGGTAACAATTGTAGAGGGAGACAAAGAGGTCAGAAGGATGTCAGTTGCAGTAGTTACTCGGAGATGAAGAGGCTTGCAAAGGAGAGAGTAACATGGAGAGCTGCATCAAACCAGTCTTTGGACTGAAGACCACAACAACAACAAATAAATTATTTTACCAGCAGCTCAAGGCGGTAATACGAAATTTTCAAAAAAGAAAAAAAAAGAAAATATGGAACAATGTTGGAAGACGAGTCAATACTTCGTGCTCCTCTGTTATTGCTTTCGCTGTCTGTATGAGCAAAGTTCGAGATGGTAGATGACTTTGATCTGTTGACAGAAATTACGTAACAGCAGAACTTTTTAATTTGTTTGTGGTTTCATCGGGAAGAGACCTATTTAGGAGATGTAAGGATAAGTTTCTGTAATTTGTTCAAAGAATTTTCGTACTGTTCCCCTTAGAGAACAGCATTCTGAATTCGTAGGAAGTTGGGAGAGTAGAGTCAAAATTGTCCATAAAGAAAATACTGCGGTATTAATGTTCGCAGATCATACGTTCGATAAATGTCTCTGAATGCAAACTCCTTGGTCATCAAACAGCTCGGTGAGCGTGCGGCAACGCGTCGTGGCTGACCGCCGCCTCGGTACAGGGTTTATTTCTGGCTGAGCCTGCAGCCTATTAGCAGGACCGCCCTCTGGATATATGTGAAGGATCAGCCAGCGCTAATGAGGAGCTCATTTCGTGGACGCTCTGGGGAACTCCTGCAGCGAGCCACGTTAATTATGTCGTGCGTGGCTATGGCGCGGGGGATGGGGTGGACGGGGGGGGGGGGGGGGGGTGCAGAAGATATGTCCTGCTGTGACCTAACCTACTTTACCGCTGATCGTTCTCGAGACACACATGTGGAGTGGATACAGCACCCCCATTTATAAAGACTTTACCGCATTTCAGTTCGCAAGTAGATTGTCGAGGAAAAGAGTATATAATTTGGCTCAGCACAGTAACAGAACTTTTACGCATGCTGTGTTGAAATTTTGCTACTTATGGAGGAGGTGGGTGCTACGAAGTTTATCGCCACGTCATATGTAGTCGAGTTTGCTGATACAGATGGAAATACGAAAAAATCTAAATAACAGAAAAGTTAGAAAATTGTGCTGTTGTTCCAGTAACATACATATTTCCTTACAAAGGGAAGCAATATGTAACAACCAGGAAACACACGCTATTTTTCATATTTACACAACGAATTTTCTTAAAAACGATGTTAGTCTTTTTTTTTAAGTCAGTGAGGTACTCCTCGATTGCGACAAGCGCTTCGATGGCCAGACTAACAGCAAATGAGGTATGCTTTTTTTTTCTAAACCCATAACTAGTATGGTGAAGTTTTCGTTGCATTTCTTGTATGAGAAGGTCCATCAGGACCCCAGTTTTTCATTTCAAAATTAGGGGAATGAAAATAAAACGAACTCTTATAATCGGTTTTATTTTTATAGTTATTAATATTTTAACGTGAACGTACTGAATAATGTGAATTCCAATTATTTTGAAAAAATTTCTTGTTAAATAAACAGTTTAATGTAACAAAAATTCCGTGTGAAAATATTGGTGTGTTTTACCATCACATAATTGAAAAATGATAGCTCCAAAACTCTCTGAAAAAAGGTAACATATTATTAAGTATTTTACACGACAGTCTTGTTTTGGCTTATTGCAATTATCGAGTGACCTGCGAAAATAACATTGGTAAGATTACCTATACGTAAATAGTGGCTGTTTTATGATTACAAACACATATACTGCTGGCTTTCCATACGAATAACGATCTTCTAAAAAAGTTACGTCCAAGCACAACCAAAATCTCAGAATACACCACTTCTGGAATTTACAAAATCACCTGTGAAGATTGTAACAATTTCTATATTGGCCAAAGCGGACGAAATTTTTAACAACAGATTTAAAGACTACACTTTAATCAGTGATAGTAATCCGTCAAACTTTCATTTAAGTCTGAAAAATCAACCACAAAGCCGAAAAAATTGAAACTGCGTTAGAAATGTTACAAAAAATACCGAAGGGACTTGCTATGAACGTTCTCGAAGAACTCTATATTCATACAACATCTACACGGATTTCTAAATGAACACACAGATTTAAAATATAAATAATATCTCGAAAACTTTACTGACGTAACAGAACACGAAAAGAAATAGTCATATGATAAACAAAACTTAAACAGGCCCTAAATAAAATTTAAAGAAAAATAAAGACGACGAAATGTAGTGTCAACTCTCGTAAGCCGCATATACATAGTAAACATATAGCGTCGTAGAAAAGAACTGCCACAACTGAACTGGCAGACTATCTGACAAAAACGTATTTTTACGTCTCGTAGCAAAAACTTTACTGTCGATGCAATGTGGCCATCAGTTCCAACTAAACGTAAGTAGCAGTACAATTGTAAACATAAAACAGCCACGATTTGCGTATAGATAATCTAACCCATGTTGTTTTCGCAGGTCACGTGATAATAGCAGTAGCCTAAAAAAATCCCGTTGTGTAAAATACTTATATATATTACCTTATTGCAGCTGGTTTTTTAGCATTCATTTTCATTATGTCTTTTACTAAAGCATTCAATGCTGCGGGGCCCAATGGAAAGTAAAAAATCACAAAAGTGTTGACTTTCAGAAATAATTAACGGATTATATCCATAGGAAATTTAGCAGTGAAATAATGTAAACAGTAAACTACTTAACCAGGAAGTGGACAATATCAGGTACAGTATTATACACAGCCATTACAGACACTTTAGCACAGTCACTGCATACTCGTTTTGCGCCGGCCGGTTTGGCCGTGCGGTTCTAGGCGCTTCAGTCTAATCCTGCCTCGGGCATGGATGTGTGTGATGTCCTTAGGTTAGTTAGGTTTAAGTAGTTCTAAGTTCTAGAGGACTGATGACCACAGATGTTTTAAGTCCCATAGTGCTCAGGGCCATTTGAACCATTTTGAACTCGTTTTGTTACAACTAACAGAGGAAACTTTCATTTCCTATCTTTTGATCTAGCTGCTTCTGATACGTCTTCGTTTTCCACCTCATTGTCCTCTTCCTCGCCTAACTCTGAAACACTATCACGTTTGTTTGCGTCTATAATACACTCCTGGAAATGGAAAAAAGAACACATTGACAACGGTGTGTCAGACCCACCATACTTGCTCCGGACACTGCGAGAGGGCTGTACAAGCAATGATCACACGCACGGCACAGCGGACACACCAGGAACCGCGGTGTTGGCCGTCGAATGGCGCTAGCTGCGCAGCATTTGTGCACCGCCGCCGTCACTGTCAGCCAGTTTGCCGTGGCATACGGAGCTCCATCGCAGTCTTTGACACTGGTAGCATGCCGCGACAGCGTGGACGTGAACCGTATGTGCAGTTGACGGACTTTGAGCGAGGGCGTATAGTGGGCATGCGGGAGGCCGGGTGGACGTACCGCCGAATTGCTCAACACGTGGGGCGTGAGGTCTCCACAGTACATCGATGTTGTCGCCAGTGGTCGGCGGAAGGTGCACATGCCCGTCGACCTGGGACCGGACCGCAGCGACGCACGGATGCACGCCAAGACCGTAGGATCCTACGCAGTGCCGTAGGGGACCGCACCGCCACTTCCCAGCAAATTAGGGACACTGTTGCTCCTGGGGTATCGGCGAGGACCATTCGCAACCGTCTCGATGAAGCTGGGCTACGGTCCCGCACACCGTTAGGCCGTCTTCCGCTCACGCCCCAACATCGTGCAGCCCGCCTCCAGTGGTGTCGCGACAGGCGTGAATGGAGGGACGAATGGAGACGTGTCGTCTTCAGCGATGAGAGTCGCTTCTGCCTTGGTGCCAATGATGGTCGTATGCGTGTTTGGCGCCGTGCAGGTGAGCGCCACAATCAGGACTGCATACGACCGAGGCACACAGGGCCAACACCCGGCATCATGGTGTGGGGAGCGATCTCCTACACTGGCCGTACACCACTGGTGATCGTCGAGGGGACACTGAATAGTGCACGGTACATCCAAACCGTCATCGAACCCATCGTTCTACCATTCCTAGACCGGCAAGGGAACTTGCTGTTCCAACAGGACAATGCACGTCCGCATGTATCCCGTGCCACCCAACGTGCTCTAGAAGGTGTAAGTCAACTACCCTGGCCAGCAAGATCTCCGGATCTGTCCCCCATTGAGCATGTTTGGGACTGGATGAAGCGTCGTCTCACGCGGTCTGCACGTCCAGCACGAACGCTGGTCCAACTGAGGCGCCAGGTGGAAATGGCATGGCAAGCCGTTCCGCAGGACTACATCCAGCATCTCTACGATCGTCTCCATGGGAGAATAGCAGCCTGCATTGCTGCGAAAGGTGGATATACACTGTACTAGTGCCGACATTGTGCATGCTCTGTTGCCTGTGTCTATGTGCCTGTGGTTCTGTCAGTGTGATCATGTGATGTATCTGACCCCAGGAATGTGTCAATAAAGTTTCCCCTTCCTGGGACAATGAATTCACGGTGTTCTTATTTCAATTTCCAGGAGTGTATTTATCAATATCTGTATTATTGACCGAGCGAGGTGGCGCAGTGGTTAGCACACTGGACTCGCATTCGGGAGGACGACGGTTCAATCCCGTCTCCGGCCATCCTGATTTAGGTTTTCCGTGATTTCCCTAAATCGTTTCAGGCAAATGCCGGGATGGTTCCTTTGAAAGGGCACGGCCGATTTCCTTCCGAATCCTTCCCTAACCCGAGCTTGCGCTCCGTCTCTAATGACCTCGTTGTCGACGGGACGTTAAACACTAACCACCACCACCACCACCACCACCACCACCACCACCATCTGTATTATTGATGCAGCTGAACTCACACTCTACTTAGTCAAGGATTGGAGGTACCCATTCATCGAGTTCAGAGTCACTTCTTTCATTTCATTACAAGAGGGTAACCGCATTAAGTTTAGGGTAGTAGAAAATATTCCGTTTTATAAATCTCATACTCGGAATTGAGGATTCAGCTTGACGCCAACTGAAAGAGAAACTGCTGTAGGTCACGAAAGTGCTGAAACCTGCAGCGCTACAGTGTTACAAGCATTCTAACTCAACGATAAAAAGTTTCAGGAGTTTGCTTTGCCTCTCCATACCAGTTAGGTAAGACATATATTTGATGTCCTGGGCGTTAAGTATTAGTTAAAAAGTCTCCGATCATTTTACAGTAAACAATAAATATTGAAGATAAGTCTCGACGTAGCTAAACAGAAAAGAAACTTACATGTTTATGGTAAGTGCATATGGAAACTGTGGACAAATATTCGTGTTACGGCAACTTAATAGTACAATTGATAATCCTAACACCTCAACAAAAGAAATGGCTAAATGGTTCAAATGGCCCTGAGCAACTTCTGAGGTCATCAGTCCCCTAGAACTTAGAACTAGTTAAACCGAACTAACCTAAGGACATCACACACATCCATGCCCGAGGCAGGATTCGAACCTGCGACCCTAGGGGTCGCGCGATTCCAGACTGTAGCGCCTAGAACCGCTCGTCCACTGCGGCCGGCACAAAAGAAATTATGGGATAGGTGGAGTTCCTCAATAAACTACTAGAAACTGAAATGAAGGATATTGATGATGAAAAAAATTAAATAAAAATTAAAAAATGGGAAATACAATCTCCGTTCTAGTGGTCTCTGGGGTGTGTTGGATTCCGATATTTGCGGATTCAAGGATGTTTACATAAACGAGGGTTGAATGAAAAGTAATGTCTCCACCTTCGTTAATTCGATTTGGGTGGGAATATTTTAATAAATTAAACGCAGAAATAATCCTTAGAATGTGATCTTTAATTACCAATATTCACTTTTGCACATAATGACCAGCCAATTGGATACATTTCTGCCAAGGATGAAGATGTTTTCTGAAGGCGTCACGGAAGAAGTCTACACTGCAACCACAATTCACAGTTCTCTCAACATCTTCATCAGAAGCATAATCATGTCCCCGCATATCGTCTTTCATTGTCGGGGAAAGGTGGAAGTTAGATGGTGCTAAATCTGAACTATATGGAGGATGCTGTACAGTGGTGAGATTCAGTCTGAAGTTCTGTTGTGGTGGCACTTGAAGTGTGTGCCCAAGTAAAGCAATAATGTGACCCCTACGTTCTTGTGAAATGCCAATTGTGCTTGCAATTTCTCTCTGAGTGATATGACAATCGTCCTGAATCAGTCTGTCAACATTTTGCTTGTGAAACTCGATGGTTGGTGTCACAGGACGTCCAGTTCTTTGTTTGTCACGCAGGTCAGATGTTCCCGCCTGAACATCTTTAAACTTACTCGCCCAACGACGCACGGCACTCACATCAACACAATCGCCATAAACTGCTTTCATTCTCCGATGAATCTCCTTTGGGGTGACACCTTCTGCTGTCAAGTATTCACTGACTGCACGCTGCTTAAATCGCATTGACCGACCGTCTTCGCAGGGTTCCATACTTTACACTGTAACAACACATAGGTTCAATGCTAGGCCTCTGGCCAACTGGAGTTGTAGAGAAGAGGCTACGGAACAAGCCAGTACCTGCCGCATACCCTCGTAATCTATTTATTATAATTAAAGTTGTGTAAACGACATTTTATTTACAAAAAATAGGAATGACGTATTGAAAGTCAGTTCACCTTTAGATAATGAGAAAGAACTTGTCTGAAGTATTTCAGCGTTTTTGGAACAATCACTGAAATGCCTCGTTTGGAAATGCGAAATAAATAGCTCAAACTGGTATATGTCGTCGGTTGCCAGCCTTAACGCAGCAGAAAATGTAAAATCTCGTTGTCAACATTCTTCTGAAATTTGCAAACAAAAAGTAGCCGTCCACTTTATATTTCTCCGTTAGTTAGATAGTGTTACAGCATTAGTCGCCTTAGTGGTATTTTTTGTAATCTTTGATCATAATAAACGCAACAAAAATTGCCAAGGAAAGAAATGAATGCACAGCGGACTGCTTCAAAATGGGTCAACGTGTGGACATGATAACATGCATGCGTATGTGCGTTCTTTCAACTAATTTTTGTGCATGCGCTTTTGTATCCGTGCATCTGCGATTGTGTACGACGAAAGAGGAATAGCGTGGACATATCATACCTTCAGGCGTGCTTAATTGTTAACAACAACGCTGTTAGGTTCGTTTTCATTCATTAACGGTTCAGCCATTTACCTTTATTTGGTGCAGATCAGTATAACATTAAAGTTCCGAATCTGAAAACAAGAATGAAATTAATTATTTTAAAATTGTAATATAGTGAAGAATACAGCATTCTATGTACGAGAACACAGCTAAAATTTATGGGCAAGGCAGTGAAATAATGTTTTTAAGTAAAAAACTTATTTTCAACATTATTCCCCATAAGACAAACACACTGCCAGTGGCTTGATTTCACACCTGAAGTGCGATTCTGGAAGATCTGCAAAATCTACAACCCAGGAATTCATGTAACTATGAGATCAGGTGGAAGCCAGAGAATTACACATTTGACGACTCGAATAAATGTTTGTCTATATGTATTTCAACTTCTGGCTTTTTCCATTGTCTCCGCATTTAATGTGGTTATATGCATTTTGTAATTCAGTTTCTCATCATGACTTGTGTAGTAGGGAATGTTCACAGGTTTTCGTTTTATCGTTTGCAAGTTAATCAACAGGAAGAGCCACAATGACACTCCTGCAAATGAAATCTATTAATGAAGGGAAATTCGAGTCTGTCCACTGTTTCAATTGGCGTTTCGTTCCTGGCGAAGACTGGTGGACTCTGGCAACATTCACATCAAGAAATCGACACACAAAATCAATTGATTTGAACAATTTTAATAAACATTTTTGGAATAGTGATCAAAATTTTTTTAAATTTTCCTTTTAAAAATTTAGTCTTGATCACACCACGTATGTTACAAGAACATCACAGCAGCTAAGAAGAGTGCTCCACCTACCATCTTCGAAGGATGCCATGGGTCTGTAGATGGTCATGTGATATGACCGAAACCGGTCACCTATGTTCTTGTAACATACGTGGTGTGATCAAGATTCGACTGATTTGCTTTTAAAATGGCCAAAACATGGCTAAGACATTCGTATTCGCTTTTGCGTTTGGTGGCCATCCTGCACAGCGTTATGAGGGGCAGCTAAAATGAAAACCGAACACCCGCCACAACGGGACCATGGCATAGTTCCATTCAAAAGTAATCATACGTGTGAAGACATTTATCCCAAAGGGAAACGAGGCGACTAATTCCAGTTTCATAGAACTCGGTCGACCGCTGACGGATCCACACCCGCACCCGACTCTTGCACTGCCTCGTACAACCGAAACCGACGTCCACGCATGTTTTTCTTCAGGTCGCCAAAGATGTGAAAATCATACGGTGAAAGCCCCGGGCTTTCTGTGTGTCCCAACCAAATGCTGAAGCGCAACCTTCGTCTCATTAACAGTGGGGGGACGACACTATCGTGTAAGAGGATGATTCCATCTGACAGCTTTCCTAGGCGTTTTGATTTTATGGCACGTCGCAGTTTCTGCAAAGTGTCTTAATAGCCCTGGACATTGATTGTGGTTCCATGCTCGAGAAATTCGACGAGCAGTGTGTCCATGCAGTCGAAGGAGGCAACTATCGCGACCCTACGTTGTGCCGTAGATCACCGTAGTTAAGTATCGTCGAGTGACCATTACTTTAGTCCAGTCAGCGAAGAAAAATTAGGGGGAATAAATCGTGCAGTCGCAAAATGTTTGTACAGTGGTCAGGGGTAGTGTAATGATAACATATTAATTATCCTGACCCGTGGTGCGTGAGCGTGAAGTTGGGGGGGGGGGGGGAGGGGGGGGGGGTCGCAGAGTAGTAAAAGTAGTGTTTCATTGTCAAATGAAGCGGATTATTAACAAATATTAAATGTATGCACCACATCTAAGTCCAGTGGTAAAGGATTAATCGTGTTTTGGCGTGTAACAGTGTTGAAATCTGGGGACGGGTGGACCTGAGGACCGTGATTTAGGGTAGTCACCGGATTTTGGTTCTGCAAAATGAAGAGTGAGCAAACAATTCCCAATTGTCTATCTTAGTAAGTCACAAAAAGCAACTACAGGCTGTTTTACAAATTTACCATTCTGCAGCTTGTCTTATGAACCACTGTCGACGTAATGTGCAGATATGCCCCAGGAATGTTTATTTTCCACAAAATGCAGTAACATTATGTGGAATACAGCTATGAATTGCTAATAATACTAATGCAAGAAGCGCATTTGGACTGAATGTACGTAAATCTCTGCACACTGTTCTGTGTTACTGAAAGGGAAATGCATTGTTAGTCTTCCTGTATAGCAGTTGCAATGTTATTTCTGGAAAAGACTACTTCCCCCATCATGTTGCTAACGTTTTAGAGTTTAGAAAGGCTATACCGCCTCAGCACTTCCTGAGCAATTCTCCCGTGTGATTTGACAAAATAACTCCACTGTGCTTGTGTTTGTGTAGTGGAGTAATTTTCAGTTAATTTATTTTCAATTGTTAAATGAGATATTTAGTAAAAAAAAATCAACAGATGGAACTGTCAACTGTCTACCACATTGAAGGCTCTTCAATGTTATCAAATGCATCCTCCCTGACTGCTCTCACTTCATGTGAAGAGGTCCAGAGGCTTTAGTTAACTCCCTCTGCAACAGAAGTAGATCACCTGGGTGTTACAGATATTTCTACACAATCCAAGCATTGCGTTACAGCAGATTATTGTTCTAGGTATACACATTATTAGCTCTAATCCATCAGACATGTTTGACACCCATCTTGCAAGTATACTGTGGAGATGTGATAGGTTGCCCCACTCAGTGCAGCCCACTCTAGAAGAGCCAAAACTTCCTGAATGGAAGACATTTATGCAATCTAGCTGTAACACAATGGTGAGAGAAATGCAGCGACTTTCTGGCAATTCAATAATTCACCGTTAAGTGTATACAACATTGTTACACTGCATTACAATATGCCACATTTGCCAATCCAATCCCTTTCCCACCAACATCTCATAGCTCACTGATAACATCACACTTAAGAATTAAGCAGTTGATCAGTCAGTGTTTATAGGAACGTATTTTACATAAAAGCTCACTTAACAAACTGAAAATAACGCCACTATATAAACACGAGCTCAGTGAAGTTATTTTACCTTCTTATCTTATGCAAGATAACTGGACAGGAAATGTTCGGAGGTATAGTCTGTCTGTAAACTGAAATGAAAGTAGCAGTCGTGATGGAGGAAGCCACCTTTCCCAGAAGAACGCGACAACTGCCTTACAAGATGTTTAAGAACCATTTTCTTCCGTAGTAGAATCTGTATTAGTAACCCAGATCTATGTTCAATGTTGGTTACATATTTTGTGAAAAATAAAATCCCCTCCACTGCGGATGTGTCTGCGCACAGGCTGCTTCCGAAAGATCGGCATAACGTTGAGCTACCCTGTAGTTACTTTTTGTGGCGTAGTGCGTTAGATGTAATGGGGAAATTGCCTGCTCACTCTTCATTTTGCAGGACTGTAAAGGAGGGAAGTGCATGACCATAATCCACCGACCTTCCTTCCCTCAACGGTCCTAACCTCCACACCCATCTTTCCACCCTGCTACACGCCCAGAACATAATTCATCTCTTAATATGACTCTACTGCACTTAGATGTGGTACACACATTTAATATTTGTTAATAACTCACTTCATTTAACAATAAAACGCCATTTTTAATAATCTGCGATTGTTCCATCCTCTGCAGTGCAGAAACTGTTAGACCTACAGAAAAAAAATGAATGGGAACTTTTTTTGTGGGAAATGTAATGCAGTTTGATGTTATACTACGAAACATTTTCGCTAGAAGCCTCGGTTTTACAGATACTCAAGAAAAATATAAAAAAAATATAACACCCCCCCCCCCCCCCCGACGCACACACACACACACACACACACACACACACACACACACACACCACCACCACCACCACCACCACCACCACCTTGACTCTCGCACCGCACTGGCCAGGATTTTTAGTATGTTGCTCCTGACACGCCCCCTACCGAGGCACAAAATTTGCGAGCTCACGAATTTTTTTCCCCCAGGCAATATTTTTTGGTCTTTGTTGACTGGAATATTTGTATGATTGGCCGCCTAGGTGCACCACACGTTGTTGACAATTTTGCCTTTACGGCAGAAGGGACAGGAGGAATGGCTTCGTGAAATTCCTGATTACCAGTCCATGCGCCGATGCGCTGGATTAAACTCCAAACTTCGCCATAGTGTCTCATGAAGTGAGGCTATTCGACATTGTTGTTGGTGATCCATTCGTCAGATGGATACGCTAAGCTTGGGGGCTTCCTTGGTGTTCTTCGAAAGAACACACACACACACACACACACACACACACACACACACACACACACACACACACACACACGCTACAGATACCTACCTTTAAAACATGCGTTTACATACATAGTTCTCATACGGGGTGGTTGTAACTAAACTGAAGGTGATCCGAATGCTGCACCGAAAGAGGTAGCGCAGTGGTTAGCACACTGGACTCGCAATAGGGAGGACGACGGATCAAATCCGCGTCAGCCGTACAGATTTAGATTTTCCGCGATTTCGCTAAATCGCTTAAGGGGCTCCGGAAACGCTCAAAATCATGAAAAGTTCAATTTTTACTTTTTTGCGTTTTCTGAATCTGCAGACTATTACCTTTTAATAGATATATAATTTATTCAATTCCGAAGACTACAACTATTTTTAAATTTTTTTTGAAATGTGTTCTACATGGGCGTGACCCACTGTGGCGCTGTTAAACTGCTGTCAAATGGTGTTATTATTAACGTCCGTGTTCATCAGGTACATTTTAGTGATGTGAGATAAAGTATGTGTTGTGGCTAACCTGTGATGGTTCAATATATATCGCTGGTGTGATTGTCGATTGTTTCATGTTTATTTACTCTGTCGTTATCTCGAAAATATTCGTAATTAATTCTGTTTCTTGAGTCTCTGTTTTGTTGGAAGTATAATAATGAGTAAAAGTAAAGTTATTAGAAATCCTCTGAAGGCTTTTAAGAAAAGGAGAAATGTTGGAAAGCCAAAGGTATGTGTTATTACTGTAAAGACGATAACCAAGTGAGTGAACCTAACCTCTCAAGTACACCTGCCCATAGCAGTCAAAGTGGGAAAGAAAATACTTCACAGAAGAAGCTTGGTTCAATGAGTGAAAACTATGAATGTTTTATGGGCGAATCGGATGTGAATGAAATATTTGATATGTCGGTTCTCAAAAGAATTTTTTCAAACTGTGTAAGATGTATTCATTGTAGTGAAGTTGGTCTGGAACTCTCCATAATAAAGCACGTAGGACTTGCTAGTGAAATACAACTGAAATGTGATAAGTGTTCATACATGACCACCTTTTGGAACAATGTTGCAGTAACTGCAACTGAAGAAAATGGTAGCAAAATCTACGAACACAACAACGAGCGATGCTTGCTTTAGACAAGGAACGCCTTCGGGCTGCAGACAGGGCTGTAAAGAGTCTAGAAATACAAGCAAGAGTAAACAGGAGGAGGAACAAGAGGAAGCTGGAGGAGGAGTTTGCAGAGGATGAAGATAATCCATCCTATGGACCTGGAATGCACTAAAAAGTTAATCCAATCTTTGTCGCTCGTCCAATCTTTGTCGCTCGATTCCCAAAACTTTTATTTTCTCATACTAATTACATGTTTTCTAAGGATCTTCCAAACATATTTGTTTCAGACTTTCAGTAAATGTTACACAGTACCTTCTGCATAATTTAACACAGCCTTTTTCCAAAAAACTGTATATTTTGGGATATATAAATAAAAAATTGCAAAACAATGTTGTGAATTTTCATTACAATTGAAAAAAAAATCATCTTTAATAACTGAACTAAAATTTTGTAAAATCCCTGTGTTAAGTTGTAGCCCATATTCCAATAAATAATCTGTAAAAAGTTCAACTTCCTACCTCAAATACTTTGTGAGGAAAGATGTAATTTATAAGCGTTATTTTAACATTGCAAGTATAGGGCGTTCCGGAGCCCCTTAAGGCAAATGCCGGAATGGTTCTTTTGAAAGGGCACGGTCGATTTCCTTCTCCGTACTACCCCAATCCGAGCTTGTGCTCCGTCCTTAATGAGCTCGTTGTCGACGGGACATTAAATACTAAATCTCCACCTCCTGCAGTGCGGGCTGTATACAGTGCAGGACGCTGAAACCTCGTACATGTGTTAATTAATCGGTGCGCTTCCTAAATCCATGTGACTACTAATTGCGGGTGATCTGTAAGATCGTGTCCATCAGGGATGTATTCAAACCCTTCCTGGTCTGAAGCGTAGCTTACAACGACATATCGCTGTCATTACACAGGATACGCTGGAAACAACTGTCGATCATGCCCTGCTACGGATGCAGCACTTGCCGAGTCGGCAGATCACATTGGACACATGTTTAATTTGTGACCATACGGTGATAAGCTTCCTAGACCATTGTTATCATATGTTCGATCGTCCCCCCTTTTCTGCTACCACGTCACATTCTGACCGGTTATACCGCTATATTTTCACCCGCTGGCAGAACCTGGAATAATTATTCTTTTCAGTATACCCCGTGGGCGCTCAATGTAATGAACGTACCTAGGGCGTTTCAGCGTCCTGGTCTGTATACAGAGCGCACTGCAGCACTCGGAACATAGTCAGTTTAATTATAACCACCTGGTGCTTTGCAAAGGACATGTACTTTGCGGACGCGAAGGATAGGGGAAACCTTCCCAATTAGGCTGCTGAACCTGCCCTTCGGGATCTCCCAGCCAATAATTCATACCCTACGACTTCACTTTTATTTTCTTCCGGTGTGCCTATAGCGACAGCTATTTTATACATAATTGCGCAAAGCTGTTACATATTTATTTCCTCGTACAAAATATACCGTCCTCTTTCTTCCCGTGTACCTATAGCGACAGCTATCTACACTGAAGAGCCAAAGAAACTGGTACACCTGCGTAATAACGTGTAGGGCCCCCGCGAGCCTCAACACGACGTAGCATGAACTCGACTAATGTCTTAAATAGTTCTGGAGGGATTTGGCACCATGAATCCTGCAGGGCTGTCCATAAATCCATAAGAGTACCAGGGGGTGGAGATCTCTTTTGAACAGCACATTCAAGGCAGCCCAGATATGCTCACTTCTGTTTTTTATTCCAGTCTTTGCTCACAATATCAATCTTTTGAGGATGGCCAGTTTCAGCCAGTAATGACCATCCTCAGATCTTTTCTACACCATGTCCTAAAGTGATAAGGCCGTAATGGCATCGTCAAAACCTATAAATGTACTTAGCACAGCACCGTCACATACATCTAAAATAAGGTGTAGAATAGGCCACATCGTCCACATAGTCATTTTTGCAGCTGGCTTTTTGAGTAGCCAGTTGCTGCGTGGACTATGTGGCCTGTTCTACACCTTATTATAGATCTATGTGACGATGTGAGCTGAGTATATTTATATGTGTTATGCGCTTCAGTGTATGTTACTATAACTGCTAATCCCCTTCATGGTTCAGTTGAAGGTTGCGTACATATCGGCTTCCAGAAATAACCAAAAATTTGATCTACAGTATTTTATATAATTATGGACCGAACTTCAAAATTTAAAACGCTGCCATAATCCACGCATTAAGAGGCATAGTCTTATGTTAAACCTGTAACATAGTAAGGCAAGTATTACGGTTAGAAACTGGATATATGATGTGAAACAGTGTAATTCACAGCGAGCAAATTACACATACTTTATTAACCAGTGTTTGAGGGAGAGAGAGAGAGAGCATTTAGCACTTCCAACAAACTTTACATCTAATTTCAAATCTTGTGAAAGTTTTTGTCGTTGACATCCCCCCCCCCCCCCAAAAAAAAAGGGAAAAAAGCTTATCGCTTAGGCCTACTACACTTTCGCTTTTAATGCAGTAAAACAGTGTCAAGACATGACGTTTTAATTCATTACTGCGTCATCTATTAGCAACAAATTTTGCAGGCAGTATCTACATATATCACTGAATGTTCCTGCGAAATAATGTTATTGTACCACACACATGTTGAGGAGACATGTAGTTCTTGTAAAACTAGTTGTTGCTTAAAACGAAGCGCGAATTATCGAGACCAGAGTCATCAAGTGTTTCATAATGAGAGTACGTAGCGAATTCCAACAAACTTTAAACATAATTTCAAACACATTTCCTCGCTTGCATGCTTAACGTCGAATATTTAACGCATTAAGTCATTTGTAAAGCAAATAGACACTTGAAGCTGCTTCATACATGGGTATTCGATTGTTTAAAGAATCGCGGGTTTTCTGGTCTATACTTACATTCAAAACTAATGTAAATCTCGAAAAGTTCTTGGCCGATTTACTTTAAATATTCATATGAAACTGTGAAAAAAATTCGGACAAAGGCTTTATGTTTTATTCAACTACAACGCGCGGTTTCGTTTCCTTTCTCACCTAAACAGTGTGCTGGCTTATTGGCTTATGATTTGAATATTGCTACGTGACATGAATCGTTCAAAACTTCGTAATGCGTCTAAAAGAAAGGATATTATTTTGGAAAAAGTAATTGTAGAACACAGATTACCAGTCAGTCGATACGATTGTTCCCACTGAAGGTGCAGTTTAATCAGTATCCAAAAGAATTTCTAAGGTCACTGAATCCAAATGGGTTTCCGCCAGACAGTTTGAAACTTACAGTGGCCGTTCCTAAATACTACTACGCAATCTCAATCTTCCGAAACTTTATAATGGTACCCGTTTACAGATTAAAACTATGAGAACTAATGTATTGAAGCTATATCCTCACAGGTTTAGTAGCTGGAGAGGTCGCTCCCGTGTCCCTTATACCAGTGATCTCAGCCGATTTACCCATTTATTTAAGCGACTTATGTTCCGAGTCAAGGTTCTGTTTGCAATAACAATAAACAAAACTCAAGGCCAGTCATTCACATACTTCGGAACTGATTTACGATCAGTGTGTTTTCTTCACGGCCAGTCGTGTGTTGCCTTTTCGCGAAATGGTAGTTCAGAAAACCAGTTCATAGCCGTACCACACAGGACTAAAAAACGAAAAATGTTGTATATTCTGAAGTTTTGTAACCGTGTTGTGTACAAGTAGATTAAAACTGAAGAAACTGCAAAAAGGTGGGAATTTAAGGAGATGGGACCTGGATAAACTGACTAAACCAGAGGTTGTACAGAGTTTCAGGGAGAGCATAAGGGAACAATTGACAAGAATGGGGGAAAGAAATACAGTAGAAGAAGAATGGGTAGCTCTGAGGGATGAAGTAGTGAAGGCGGCAGAGGATCAAGTAGGTAAAAAGACAAGGGCTAGTAGAAATCCTTGGGTAACAGAAGAAATATTGAATTTAATTGATGAAAGGAGAAAATATAAAAACGCAGTAAATGAAGCAGGCAAAAAGGAATACAAACGTCTCAAAAATGAGATTGACAGGAACTGCAAAATGGCTAAGCACGGATGGTTAGAGGACAAATGTAAGGATGTAGAGGCTTATCTCACTAGGGGTAAGATAGATACTGCCTACAGGAAAATTAAAAGAGACCTTTGGAGAAAAGAGAGCCACTTTATGAATATCAAGAGCGCAGATGGAAACCCAGTTCTAAGCAAAGAAGGGAAAGCAGAAAGGTGGAAGGAGTATATAGAGGGTCTATACAAGGGCTATGTACTTGAGGACAATATTATGGAAGTTGAAGAGGATGTAGATGAAGATGAAATGGGAGACACGATACTGCGTGAAGAGTTTGACAGAGCACAAAAGACCTGAGTCGAAACAAGGCCCCGGGAGTAGACAACATTCCATTAGAACTACTGACGGCCTTGGGAGAGCCAGTCCTGACAAAACTCTACCATCTGGTGAGCAAGATGTATGAGACAGGCGAAGTACCCTCAGACTTCAAGAAGAATATAATAATTCCAATCCCAAAGAAAGCTGGTGTTGACAGATGTGAAAATTACCGAACTATCAGTTTAATAAGTCATAGCTGCCAAATACTAACGCGAATTCTTTACAGACGAATTGAAAAACTGGTAGAAGCCGACCTCGGGGAAGATCAGTTTGGATTCCGCAGAAATGTTGGAACACGTGAGGCAATACTAAACCTACGACGTATCTTAGAAAATAGATTAAGGAAGGGCAAACCTACGTTTCTAGCATTTGTAGACTTAGAGAAAGCTTTTGACAATGTTGACTGGAATACTGTCTTTCAAATTCTGAAGGTGGCAGGTGTAAAATACAGGGAGCGAAAGGCTATTTACAATTTGTACAGAAACCAGATGGCAGTTATAAGAGTCGAGGGGCATGAAAGGGAAGCAGTGGTTGGGAAGGGAGTGAGACACGGCTGTAGCCTATCCCCGATGTTATTCAATCTGTATATTGAGCAAGCAGTGAAGGAGACAAAAGAAAAATTCAGAGTAGGTATTAAAATTCATGGAGAAGAAATAAAAACTTTGAGGTTCGCCGATGACATTGTAATTCTGTCAGAGACAGCAAAGGACTTGGAAGAGAAGTTGAACGGAATGGACAGTGTCTTGAAAGGAGGATATAAGATGAACATCAACAAAAGCAAAACGAGGATAAAGGAATGTAGTCGAATTAAGTCGGGTGATGCTGAGGGAATTAGATTAGGAAATGAGACACTTAAAGTAGTAAAGGAGTTTTGCTATTTAGGGAGCAAAATAACTGATGATGGTCGAAGTAGAGAGAATATAAAATGTAGACTGACAATGGCAAGGAAAGCGTTTCAGAAGAAGAGAAATTTGTTAACATCGAGTATAGATTTAAGTGTGAGGAAGTCATTTCTGAAAGTATTTGTATGGAGTGTAGCCATGTATGGAAGTGAAACATGGACGATAAATAGTTTGGACAAGAAAAGAATAGAAGCTTTTGAAATGTGGTGCTACAGAAGAATGCTGAAGATTAGATGGGTAGATCACATAACTAATGAGGAACTATTGAATAGGATTAGGGAGAAGAGAAGTTTGTGGCACAACTTGACTAGAAGAAGGGATCGGTTGGTAGGACATGTTCTGAGGCATCAAGGGATCACCAATTTAGTATTGGAGGGCAGCGTGGCGGGTAAAAATCGTAGAGGGAGACCAAGAGATGAATACACTAAGCAGATTCAGAAGGATGTAGGTTCCATTAGGTACTGGGAGATGATGAGGCTTGTACTGGATAGAATAGCATGGAGAGCTGCATCAAACCAGTCTCAGGACTGAAGACCACAACAACAACATTGTGTACAAAAAATTTAAAAACAGTAAAACTGAAAACGAAAACAAGATCCTTTTTTTATTCGTAGTCTGCATGATTTATTATAATGTTTATTTACCTTCAAACTGGGCGAAGTCGCAACGAGGAGCCGAAATTTGCTTTCTGGCACAATTCCCAGGAGTAACACAAATTAGGACGTTTGAGGAGCATTCAAGAAGTAATGCAACATTTTTTTTCTCGGCCAATTCCGGTTGAAAAACTGCGGAATTTGTTGTGGGACATCGTGGAATATTTCCGCTTCAGCCCCCATAGTTTTACGAAGTTCCGATAGGTTGCGGCGTTTTCAAAATGCCGTCTGTAATGGAGCTGCGTTCCAATGAGATAGTTGTCACTGAGTTTTATTTGACGAAAAAAGAGAGCGTCGCAGATATTCACAGACGCTTGCAGAATGTCTACGGAGTGCTGGCATTGAACGAAAACACGGTGAGTCGTCGGGCTAGGCGTCTGTCATGATAGCAACAAAGTCGCAAAAACCTGTCCGATCTTCCACGTGTTGGCCGGCTACACGCAGTATTGACTCGTGCAACGTTAGAACGTGCGGACACTCTCATTCGAGGTGATCGACAGAACACAAACAAACACGCCGCTATACATCTAGACGCCTGTGTTGGTAGATCTGACACGCTCGTCCAGCTGTTGGGATACTCAACGTTTTGTGCTCCATGGGTACCGTGCGGACATACAGAGCCCCTCTCGTAAGGTTTCATAAGGCCGTCGTATTGAAAAATAGGGTTTCGTAGCCAAAAGAGTGGGGATTAATATGGTGTATTGGAATCCTGAATACAACTAACTAGCTTTCATAAGAAAATGTGTTGAATTACTTATTGAACACCCCTCGTATATCCATTTCCGATACACGCGAGATCTGTTCAACAAATTCCGGAACATTCGTAATTTCGCGCCAATGGTGCGTTCGAGCGAAATGCGGTTGGCATCCCTGCGCCCGCCTGTGTTTAATGTGTAAATGCCGGTAGTTTCGTTGTTGTACGTCTTTTAGATATTGTTCAGTGCTGTATTGAGTAGAACGTCGTGTTGCACAGTTTACGAATCTCGAGATGGCAGAGTTAGAGGAGCAACGCGCCTGCATTAAATTTCGCATGGAACTCAACAGAACCTTTACAGATACACTAAATTATGCAAGAAACCTGCGGTGATGACTGCTTGAACCGTACTCGGTGTTACGAATGGTTCACACGGTTTAAAAATGGCCTGAAGGAAGTTTAAAGATGGCCCTTCGATGTCTACCGACGACGCTCATGTCAAGAACGACTACGAAGACTGGCTGTCAGAGATATTACAGAAAAATGTAACATTTCAGTTGAATCATGTCATGAAATCCTCGCACAGCATCTTGGAACGCATCGTATTGCCACCAAGTTCGTCCCACAGCTCTAGAGTGAAGCTCAGAAAGACGTTCGCCTCGCAATCTGTGGAGAGCTTTTGAATGCGCAAATGAGAACGAGATGTTCCTTAAGAGAATCATAACTAGTAGACGTGGGTCTACGGTTATGATGTTGAGACCAAGGTTCAATCTTCTCAATGGCTCGGGACAGGTTCTCCAAGACAAAAAAGCTCGTCAGGTCAGGTCAAAGGTCAGAGCCATGCTGATAGTTTTCTTTGACCTGAAATGTGGCTCTTGCGTCACGATAACGCACCCTCACATTAATTCCTGTTGGTGCGTAACTATTGGAAGAAAAAACAAAAGAAAAAAAAGAGCTCACTGTTCTGCCTCATCCTCCGTACTCTCCAGATCAGGCCCCTGTAGACGTATTTTTCTTTTATTTCCAAAGTTGAAAAACCCCGTTGAAAGGACGAAGATTTGCAACGATAGACGACATGAAAACTTGCAGACGGCATTCACGCGATCCAGCAAGAGGCTTCTGCAAGTGGAAACGGTGATGGAAGCGGTATGTCAGTTGTGGAGGAGAGTATTTTGATGGAGACCATTCACAGTGTGACGCAATGGTTAAGAAGTGGGGCGGACCTAATCCGTTTTTTAACAATCCAGTTTAAGGTTTTCTCGTGATGTTGTTGATTAGTTGCTTCTAAATTAGATGCCGAGATTATTTCTTTTGAAAACTTCATGGCTGATTTCCTGCTCCAGTCTTGTGTCCCGTCTCTGACGACTCCATTGTCGACAGGACGTTGTAGTCTTTTTATCATTCTTCCCATGTTGCTGCTTTGTTCTTGCACTATATCTCGTTTGAAACTCTACGCGGTGCCAGCCAGTGATTTTTCAATTTGGCGTCAGCGATTTCAGGAAAGGATACGGATGTTATACAGGGCTGACCTTCATATTGAGTAAACAAAGCAAAAACAGAAATTCTAAACTCCGTTTTTCAAATGTTCCTTTTAAAAAGGAAAAATCAGGAGTATTGCCCCAATTTAATTCTAAACTATTACTACAAAGATGAGTAATGTAGATATTGGTGTTAGTGGTGTTGTCAAACAGCTGAAATGTGTAAAATCGAAGAAAACTCGAGTGCTCTGTGGGACACCATTCAGATTCTATATTGAATTTGCGGCTGAGCTAATCCCTATATGAACCACAATTTACCGTAGGTCCATCGAATAGAAAACCATTTCAAGTTGTTGGAAGAAAACACATGTCATACCCATCTGCCAGAAGGCTAGCAGAAATGATCCACAAGCAAAACTCTAGACAGAACTTTCTTTTGTCTTACAGTATACTGCATCGAATGAATGGAACGGCTTTGTCCAGTAAGAGGAGTCTCTTGTCAGAGATAGTTTAGTACTGTTGCTTACTTTGCTGAAATGTAATAATTGTACATCACTTAAATACCTGAAACGATAGAAATGTGCCTTTGCTATCCTGCAATCGTTTGCCAATCAATAATTGAGATCTTTAACCACAAAGTAATGGCAAACTTCGTGTGTTAAGCTCAAGTTCTGTGGCATCTGAAACATATGAGAGCAAGTAACGTCAACGAAAATTTATCCAAAGATGATTAGATGAGTCCTGTTCCCTATTTTCTTCAGTGACTGTAGAGCATACAACATAGAAGAAGAACTGAGCTATCGTTAAAGACTATCATACGACACTTATTATCTAAATTGTTTCACTTTAAAGGAGAGTGATGATGCTAGGGACAGGCAATAGGTATCACATACCACGATCGTGAGTCGTGAGACGCCCATATATCCGCATTATCGTGCTTGCAATAAGTTTGTACTTCTTTTGACTGACATCAGCTACTAGAATCAGAATGCATGTATCCCGATAGAAGATATTCCCCAGGTTAGATCGCCTGTGAACATGGCAGGTGTCTGAAAGGCGGATTTCCAAAAACTGTTCAATACTTTTGTGACAATATTCCAGAACTAGACAGTAGACTACATTGTTGTTTCGAGGACTAGTTTATTATGTGATTACTTATTTTCTGTTCCGACGTCCGAGAGGGCAGACATTACTAAGGAACTGTTGAAGCTGCATAGTGCACGGCGGTTTTTCTACTTTTAACTGTGTCCTGACAGTATGACCACAGAGCAGGAGGCGTGAGACCAACCTGCTCCGCCTGTCGCCAACATCTACCCACTATTATCATGTGACTTACGCATATACCAGTTTCTTTACATTTTGAGCTAAGAGTGAAGCTTTAAATTTGTACTTAGTCTTCCTATTTGGACTCATTTATTTATTATGAACAACAACGGTGAATAATTGTTGCTGCTGCGGTATATGCAAATAGAAATGCACCATTGAGCCCAGACACTATGACCACAACCCATTATTAGGGCCCCCCTCGTGGGAGCGAGCATTTCGGAAACGATGAAGCTGGGCGACGGTTCGCACGCCACTGTCATCATCGTCATCATCATCATCCATGGAAAGTGATTGAAGGACGTGAAACCACGAGTAGGTGGCAAGATGTAGGACCTCCACGCCTCATCACAGAACATCCATCTCGGAGGCATGCCCACTCTGTAAAGCAGGAAACGCTGTGGTCTGTGGCAGATCTGACGAGAGTGTTGGTTCAGGCACAAGTTTTTTGCAGCACACCTTTCAGCACACACTGTCGAGCATACAGTTTCGCAGCTTGCCTCTTCCGATCTTGACCCATGGACATTTTCAATTGACACACATGCTTGGAATGACATGGGGTTTTATTAGAACCAAAACAATACAAACGTTCAAAAAATGTCCGACAGATGGCGCTTCATCTGATCAGAATAGCAATAATTAGCATAACAAAGTAAAACAAAGCAAAGATGATTATCTTTACAGGAAATGCTCAATATGTCCACCATCATTCCTCAACAATACCTGTAGTCGAGGAATAATGTTGTGAACAATACTGTAAAGCATGTCCGGAGTTATGGTGAGGCATTGGCGTCGGATGTTGTCTTTCAGCATCCCTAGAGATGTCGGTCGATCACGATACACTTGCGACTTCAGGTAACCCCAAAGCCAATAATCGCACGGACTGAGGTCTGGGGACTTGGGAGGCCAAGCTTGACGAAAACGGCGGCTGAGCATACTATCATCACCAAACGACCCGCATCTGTCGGACATTTTGTGAACTTTGTTTTATTTTGGTACTAATAAAACCCCATGTCATTCCAAGCATATGTGTCAATTTTTACCTCTCTATCTACATTATTTCATAGTTTATTTATACTGACTTTTTGATCACCCGGTATTGATAAATGGGCTTATCCTGCCAATTTCTTTGTAAAGTTGATTGGATTTTGTAATTATCGAAATAACATCACGTACTCTTTCAACCAGAGAAGTTTAATTTAGTTTCCTCCTCCCCTTCAAAGTACTTCACTTTTCATGTTAACTGAATCTTCCGTCGGTTCTCTGTAGAACAACATTATAATAAATGAAAAATGCCGGTTTGCTTTTGTTGTACAGTATCTCAACTGTATTACTGTAGAATAAAAGCAAACTAGCGCTTTTCATTTATTACTTCACTTTCTTCCTCAAATGGTACAAATGCCTATAAGCACTATGGACTTAACATCTGAGGTCATCAGCCCCCTAGACATAGAACTACTTAAACCTAACTAGCGTAAGGACATTACATACATCCATGACCGAGGCAGGATCCGAACCTGCGACCGGAGCAGCAGCGCGGTTCCGGACTGTAGCGCCTAGAACCGCCCGACCACAGCGGCGGCTTCTTCCTCAGGCAGCGTGTTTATGAGACAAGTGCTAAATAAATTCGGAAGTGTGGCAGTGTGTTCCAGTAAATCCGTTCAAAGTATGCACATTAGAAGCAGTTTTACTCCTACAGGTAAAATGTGTGTAATTATGACAGTGTGAGTAGTTACCTTCAGGTTGTACCGATCTCGAAACAATTATGGTTTTTTAAAATGTCACAATAGGAAACTCTTGCACTAGTGGCTGTGTGTTGGAACTATGTACGATTAATAATTTAGTTCCCGATAAATGAACCAGAAAGAAATGTATGGCACCAGAAAGTAAAATCCAAAGGATTTCGTACTTAAAACTAATTGTATGTGGTAAACTGCCAAGCTGATGAACGTCGTAGCTTTATATTCGAATTTTTTCCGAGACACGTCCTTTTAGGCATACTTGGAAGTCATTTCTCGGTGACTGTTATTAAAACAGATTTGGCAGCACGATGAAGTATAATAGAAAACACAAGAAAAGCTGGGGCAATCCCATCTTCTCCTATAACTAATACCGACGTGTGAGCTGTGATACTTGTCCCCAACAAGCGAAATGCCCTACATTTATTTCTGCAAAGCTTTCGCTTTAAACCAAGTTCATTCCAGATACCGAATACAAATTGTTAAGATACCTATGAAACATGTTTACAAAATCCACAGTAATTGCGAACGATTCCTGACTGCATTAGCGATCTAATGACTATAAAATATGCATACTGCTGTTTACGGACAAACCTTACGCCTTATATGTCACGTGACTTTTGGAGGGAATATAATTTGGCGACAAAAATTCTGTTGTGCCCATTTGAAAACTCATTTTATAGATATTCCTATTGTATGTCTTCAAGTTTCACCCTAATCGATCGACTCGGTTGCCGTACACAGCGTACTTTAGACGGCTTCTTGCTGTCCGCAGAAGACAAAAACGGCGAAACTTCTGTGGGGCCTCGCGTTAAACGACTTGGCGAAATGTCTCGGAACAGTGAAAGGAACGGATGCTGGCCCAAATGGGCTCTTCTTTGAAGGCCACAACTACTGTTCGAACATGTTTCGTAACTACAGTACAGACACTTGCAGTATCCGTTTAGTTTCGTTTGAGCGAGACCTCGTGCATGCTTTTTCTGGTGAAGCGTAACAACGCACACACTCGACTCTTCCTAATTCGGAGCTTAATAAATCTAGTTTCTCAATAAATCAAAGTAATTGCCCTGTCTTTCGAAAAAAGTCGATAAATCGAAGAAACCGTGTGTGTTTTGGTGCACTCGATAAATCGTAGTGATTTTCATTACACTCTAGTCAGCAGCGAAAACTTTATAATAGGATATTTGACTGTTTTGTGGAAATCGTCTGAAATGGTTCATTACATCATTTTATGATCAGAACAGGTTTTTCTCCTCTTCAATTTTTATAAAAACGGAAATTAAATTCACATAATTTGAAAGCCCGCTAAAAGCTCCATTCGAGCCATGTGATGCCTGTGATGTCACTGGCTAGCTCGCTGCTCCTACTGTCATGAAGGTAGTTCACTGTGATGTCTTGTTTAGGACTTTACCTTTCGGAATACGGATTACAAATGGCTTGCAGTAAGTAGTACCACACTGTACCAATACATCCATAAAAACTCGGAAAATTGTTTTTGAGTGTTCCGAAGAATGAGAAGTTGCGTAAAAAGCTGTTTCACTGTACCGGCAGAATCTCACCACGTCGACGCACTAGTTCCCTAACTTTGTTAAAAATGTCTTACTAATGATATTCTGCAAGTTCTCTCTGAAGCGCTCTTCAACTACAGATCCTGACCCAGGTGGTCTACGAAAGCATCCGATCAACATTTTTGACCGTTCTTTGATACTCAGTTTCACCCAGATTAATTCACTGATCGAGACAGGACGCATTGCTACAGGTTGCTTACGACCTACTCCTGTCAATAAGCTGTACCAAATTATGGGTATAGCACCGCTACGCATTCGAAGGCAAGCTGCAACAGAAGTGGAGAAGAAAAAACAAGAAATCGACCCTAGACATCCTTTGTTCGGACATGACTCTTAACAACCAAGACTGATGTCAAGAAAAAGCTTCCTACAGAAAACTATGGCAATTCGTTCATCTCGCAGAACTCGCAGAGAGGAGCTTTGGCGAGACTCCCTAGCTGAAGACAATTACATAACGGTCAAAGAGGAAATAGCCGAAGGTTCGCACCTGTCATACGTGACCTGAAAGACTTTGAACAAGCTGCGAGTTGGGGTGTCAAGGTGCAAAGCCAACCTCAGGAAGTGGGGCTTCAGTAATGAGGAGGAAACTTGTCAGTGTGGTGACGCACAGGACGAACAACATCTGCTAGTCTGCAGGAACCTACCGGCTGCATGCACTATCTGTGATCCTGCTGCAGCCAGCGAAACTACTGTGATAACCGCCGAATACTGGGCCCGTCAAAAAATATAATCATCTTGCTGCTTGTTTGTATATATTAATGAATCTGTGTCATAAATACTACTGTACATATTTAATTTTGCAAATTTGTTATGTGAATCAATACTTATTAGTTTTTGTAATTATTTTATGTCATGGACTCGAAAAATAAATAGATAAATAAATAAATTCACATGCGGAATCCGTGATAACCTTTTGTCGATTTTCTTACTGCAGTAAACACGCCACCATCATTGGCGATTAACCTAACCTTACGGTCAATATTCCAATCTGAACTTAGGATTTCGTTGTCATTGACTTCTGGTTTCAATCAGCTTTCTGTTCGCAATACTATCTGTGCGTTATAACCTTCAGTAACCGATACTAAATCTGGGACGTTTCCTTGGATGCTCCTGCAGTTTACTAAAATCATATTAATCTATTCTATCTCTGATCTGCGAGGACCAAGATTCTCTGATGTCACTGTGGCTTATTTATCAGGCAAATCGCCTGGATCATATCTCATTTAGTTTATATAATTCCACTTGTAGTTTATCTTCGCTATCTTGCAAGACAACCTGACCACCTATGAATAACATCGTGTTAATAGGTTTATTCCTCCCAATATTTGTGCCTGTTGGTGTTCCACCTTCTTCCACTCGCTGATAATGTCATCTATATAGATACTGGATAATGTTGGTGACGAGCTACACCCTTATTTTACCTTGATTTGTTTGTACTTCAGGCTTTATCATTTCATCATGTCAGTTCAAATTCAGGTAAACATATGTAGCCTTTCTGTGACTTGGATTGGTTGTTTAGGGATTCCTCTTTTTTTCATTATTGCCCATAGCGTATCTCTGTGAATTCTACCAAATTCTTTTTCAGAATCCACAAATGCCAGGTGGGTTTCCCGATTAAATTTTCGTCTCTCTGATATTATACATTTTTATAGTAAATCTCTCTGCGACTACAGTAGTTACGCAGCTTTCGACACTCACTTTTTGTCACTGAGTGAAAGATAAGGCATCATGTTGAAATCCTAAAATGTTAAAACGAGTTGAACTGATACTGCTAGTCCTGGTAAGGATTTTTGCTGTTAGTATGTACCTGTACGTTGCACATGAAATTAAAGGTTTAAAAAACTGGTTATAACCAGGAGCCTGCGTAACAGTAATAACTATTACTGTTTATAGTAGTAAGCTGAAGAATCCTAGCAAACAAAATTGTAAGAAAAAGCCATATTGTGTCAGTGACAACTGAAGGTGCTTTAATTTAAAGCGAAATGCGTTTGGTAGTAGGAAGACTTCGATTACAATCGCAAAAACGGTATTTAACCTATGCAACTTGCAAATCTGCGACTGCGGAAAAAAGAGGCCAACATAATGCTTGCAAGTAATTTAAAAGTGTTAAGAGGTAGAGAAGGCAATCCTCGTGCTGAGAATTCATAGGGAGGCTCCTAGTTCATTTGTTTATAATTTGTAATAAACTCAATAACGTGCTTAAAAAGATATTCGTTTTTCTTGCAGGTACACAGCGGAGGAGATAGAACTGAGGGTAGCAGAATATCGCACCATGTTGGTCGACAGTGGCGGCAAGGCAACGGCCATACCCAGGGACGAATTCGGACGCTTCGCGTAAGTACTCTTCACATAGCTATCATTTCTTCCTCGGCAGCACGGAAGCGTCAAAGTACTTTCTACAGCCCACACCTGAGCTGGTCTTAGTACTTTGATGCCTCACTAAATAACACCTGCACTAGACTGGTAATTTTCCTCTTTGCAGCTTCCTGAAATTGTTACGGAAATTTCCAGCGGCATTATACTGCTCTGTTTTCGGATTTCATTACCCACGCGACAATAGATAGATAAATGAAAGGATCCACCTGTAGAAAGGATTTTTTTCACATTTACGGATTTTTATCTCATTATAAAATTTGCAATTTTCCGAATAAAATTATATATATCATCACTTATAGACTCACATGGGAAGTATTTTATTTTACTTTTTTAAAATATAATATACACCAGTTGAAAACGTTAAAATTTTTGCATGCATTACTTCAAGATCTAATAAAATCGGTAATTTTTTATACAGCTGGCTGTGGATTGCTGTGTTATAAAGCTCATGTCCAGAAGAGGATGGGAACCAGGTTTAGGAAGTTGAAACAAAGTTTGAGAGACAAGAAACTTTCTGATGGTAAAACCATAAGAGGTAGGCTGACAGAAGAAGTGATTGATGAACTACAGCAGTATTATGGGATGGCCATTAGAAATAATACTGAGGATTTGTTGAAAATGAAGTAGGCAGTATGGGCTACCCTCTTCCACAGGCTGTCAACTGATGAAAAACCAGTACACCACCTGTGCCCTCCTGGACCTGATTCATGGTACAATTACCTCAATGCCCAGTACTCAAACACTTCATACAGCCATAAACATTCCATCCCAGCAGCAGTCATGGATATCATAAAACCTATTTACAGAGACCTGGCAAATCGCGAATTACTGAAGTAGTAGTGTCTGCACAGTCAGACTCAAAATTCCAATGAGTCGTTCAATAATCTTATATGGACTCACCAAAAAATGTTTTTGTTGGAATGAAGACACTAAAGTGGGGGGGGGGGGGGGGGTCAGTGATGCTGTTATTGCTTTTAATGATGGCAGCATTGGTAGGATGAAATTGCTACAGCATATGGGAATTATTCCTGGAGCAAACTGCATCAGAGAACTCCAAAAAGAAGAAAAGAACTTCGAAAAAGATCTAGAGGATAAGATACAGGATGGTGCAGGGTGCTTCTGAGTGACTAAAAATAAAAAAATTAAGCATTTATTGAGTGAGTTACATTCTTTTACAACTTTAGGAGCCGTTCCTGAAAATTTACATATTCTGTTGCATTTTTGCCTAAATCTCAGAAACCATTTCGAGTAGAGTATTCAAATTTTCAGGGAGTGTATCCTGAGTATACTGAACTAAAAGAAGAACATAATGTTATGCATCATTAAAATTATTTAGGATAACATACTAAAAAGTACACAAAATTTTAACTGTGTAATTAAAAAATTGTATTTCAGAAATCAGTGACTCAAATGCAATTACTGTAATTCAGTAGACTCAGAACATACAGTTTAATATCCTGTAAAAGTTTCAATCCAATGGCTACAGTGGTTCCTGAAATGCAGGGAAGCCAAATCACTAAATTTAACATTGTCGGCATAGTGCGTTCCAACTCCCCTTGTTGTTGTTGTTGTTGTTGTTGTCTTCAGTCCTGAGACTGGTTTGATGCAGCTCTCCATGCTACTCTATCCTGTGCAATCTTCTTCATCCCAGTACTTACTGCAACCTACATCCTTCTGAATCTGCTTAGTGTATTCATCTCTTGGTCTCCCTCTACGATTTTTACCCTCCACACTGCCCCCCAATGCAAAATTTGTGATCCCTTGATGCCTCAGAACATGTCCTACCATCCGGTCCCTTTTTCATGTCAAATTGTTCCACAAACTCCTCTTCTCCCCAATCCTATTCAATACTTCCTCATTAGTTATGTGATCTACCCATCTAATCTTCAGCATTCTTCTGTAGCACACCACATTTCGAAAGCTTCTATTCTCTTCTTGTCCAAACTATTTATTGTCCATGTTTCACTTCCATACATGGCTACACTCCATACGAATACTTTCAGAAACGACTGCCTGACACTTAAATCTATACTCGATGTTAACAAATTTCTCTTCTTCAGAAACGCTTTCCTTGCCATTGCCGGTCTACATTTTATATCCTCTCTACTTCGACCATCATCAGTTATTTTGCTCCCCAAATAGCAAAACTCCTTTACTACTTTAAGTGTCTCATTTCCTAATCTAATTCCCTCAGCGTCACCCAACTTAATTCGACTACATTCCATTATCCTCATTTTGCTTTTGTTGATGTTCATCTTATATCCTCCTTTCTAGACACTCCTCTCAGTATGGCTATTATTTGTCAGAGGAACATTGCATCGAGCCTTACATATTCTGTCAAATACAGACAATGGCGTAATGTACATCGGATATATACGTGGTAATCAATTGAAAACCAAATACCCGCCACAACGGGACCATGGGATGGTTACTTTAAATGGAATAATCACTACAAGCATTGACATTTATCCCATTGGGAGACGAGACAATTCCTGTTTCGTAGAATGCGGTCGGCCGCTGATGGATGCACAATTGCACCTACTCTTGCACTTCCTCATCCGACTGAAACCGACGTCCACGCGTGTCTTTCTTCAGATCGCCAGAGATATGAAAATCACGCGGTGAATCTCCGGGGTGTACGGAGGATGTTGCAGTGCTCCCCAACCAAATGCTGAAGCGCAGCCTCGTCCCATTAACAGTGTGGGGAGGAGGGGCACTATCGTGCAACAGAATGTTTCCATCTGACAGCATTCCTGGGCGTTTTGATTTTATGGCGCATCGCAGTTTCTGTAAAGTGTCTTCATAGCGGTCGACATTGATTGTGATTCCACACTCGAGGAACTGGACGAGTAGCGGGACCCTGCAAAGGAGGAGGTGATCATGACCTTAGCGAAACTTGCGTGAGCAGCTGTCGATTTCTTGGGCGGCGGAGACGCATGATGTTGCCGCTATTGGCTTTGCCTTTTGCTCCTGAGCTGTCGGCCGTCAGCATCCTGTTGCACGATAACCCACGGCCACACTGCTAATCGGACGAAGGCTACACTTAGGCGATTTTGTTGGGAAATACTGAAACATCTGTACAGTTTCACCGTGTGACTTTCATAGATTTGGTGACATGCATAGATGTCGGTTTCAGTCGTACCAGGAAGTGTAAGAGTGGTTGCGGTTATGCATCAGTCAGCTGCTGACTACATTCCACAAAACAGGAATTGATCATTTCGTCTCCCAGTGGGATAAATGCCTTAATGCGTGTGGTGATCACTTTTCAGAGAAACCATTCCACGGCCCCGTTGTGGTGGATGTTCGATTTTCATTTGACTTGTCACTCGTACATGGAATCTGAAGACTCAAGACTTTCGATAGAGTTACGCACTGTCGCCTAATCAATACGGAGTAGAAGACCAGCCTTATGGGTGGATTGAAGAGTTCCAAGCAACTAGAAGCCAGCATTTTATTCTTAATGGGAATAAATCTTCACAAATAAAAGTAAATTCTTACACACCACAAGTGATTGTTACAGTGCTGACACTGTTCACAGGATATTTAAATCAGTTACTGTAATCATTACTTTCAAAGTATATATAAATGACTTTAATTTTATTCCTGAAACTCGAACTGTCTCTTCTGCCAGGATTTCGTAAAGGGCGACCCTGCATAGAACGGATATGAAACCTAAAAAATAATGAAGTGTAGGAATACCGCGGTGACTTTTGTTGGCTTCAAAGAGGCTTTCGATTCGATGGATAGGCAAACATTGCTGTATACTTCAGAGGAATTAAAAATCTACAGGAAAACAAGGGAAATTATCCAACAGACATTAACCACTACAATCTCGAAAGTTAAACTCATAGCAGAAACTTCAGAAGCAATTCAAATCCACAGCGGTGTTCGCGAAGGAGATGAACTTTACCACTACTATTTAACACAGTTCTCCAAGACATAGGAACAGGTAATTCAACTTGGCATTGAAAAAGAGCTGAGAATGAACGTGAAGGTGTAGCTTTCACAGACTATCTCGCTATTCTAAGAAACAATAGACTCACGAAGTCTCACAGAAAACTGGCCTGCAAATCTCCTGAGAGAAAACTATACATGAAAAGGAAGCCTGTGATTAATCTCCCCAAGTTAAAAGTTAAGTACTTTAAATATGTAGGAGAGGTCATCCAACCACCAGTATTAAACACAAAGTCAGTCAAGAAAGAATTTCAAAACTGAAAAAAACCTCCTGTGCGGCCACTACAGTAAAAAACATATTTCTGTCATAATGTTTTCATAATGCAGGGCCACAGTCATAATATATTTCTTTAAAGTCAGTACCGCCGTTAGACTTTTTTTTTTTTTACAGTGTTACATTTACATTTACCATCTTGAGTCAAGATTGTTTACTCAGTAATGAAGCAAAGCAGTAGGCCCTGCCAGAAATGTCGACTCATAGTCAGTGTGTCTAATAGTGTATTTTAATACGACAGTACGCCATCTTAGACAATTTATAACACTTAAAACATTTGATAATGACACTCTGAAGCCGAAATCATGATTGTGTAAGTGTAACTGTAACACTGTAAATAAACAAGTCTAATGGCGGTACTGACTTTAGAGAAATATTTCTCTCAGTTGCAAAGCTGAAGCATTACATCACAATAGTTCTACCGGAAGCACTCTGCGCTGTATAAACTGCAGTGATCATGGCCAAACAAAAATAAGATGGAATAGCAGGAAAGGAAAATCCTTAGGAAATTATTCGGTCCAGTTTTTCGTGAAGGAATTTAGATAAAGGGGCCGCCGAGAGACTTCTAAAAACATATACAAACAATAACGAAATCTTTAGAAGCAGAAGAATGAAATTTTATGGACATATCCAGAGGAAAAACAAGAATGGACTCACAAGACAAACCTTCGAGATAGCAGACAGCAGCAAAAAAGAGAAAAAGATCACTGAAATAGAGGAAGATATTAAAGAAGAGGGACTCGCGTAAAATAACATAACTGATTGACATCCGTTCAGAAACATACACGTAAACAAAAACGCACGGAAAAGATAACGGGAAGTAAATGTCCGGAACAACGGGACATAGAACACATTGAACTCATGAAGAGAATTTGGGAACAGCGAAGAAACAAGAAAAAAATCACTACTACTCAAATTCAAAAGATCTCTTAAAAGAGAATATTCGAAAATAATAATAAATGACCTGGTAGATAACGTCGAACTTCCATGAGGCTGTTTGAGGATGATGCTGTCATCAGCCACATATTAATGACTGTTAATTTGGCAAGACCCGCAACCACATTCAGTACTATAAAACCGTCCAATCATCATTATCATATGCTATTATTTTTACAGTTACGGTGACTATAAAGATTGCCCCGAGAACAAATTGATGCATCAACTAGTAACGGTTATTCCTATGACAGGCTATGAGAAATAGACAATTGCCTGCGTGTCCGAAGAAACATTGTATCGTACTTCTTAATAACACCGGCAGTACCATGTCCTGGACTCCCAATAAACACACTGATGGAAAAAAAGCCGCAACACTAAGGAGGAGTTGTGCGACATAAACGATAGTTGGTAGCCTTTTTTCTATATCTGAAAGAGGTCTATTTCAATTTCGCGCCCGTCTCGTAAGAGGGGCACTGATGTGAGCATTAGTTACCTTTGAGATTGGACATGGCGAGTTGATGCAAGTCAAGAATTCCTGTAAGGTGACGAAGACGCCATTATCAACACCTCACCGAGTTCAAATGAGGTCGTGTAAAGGGGCTGCGAGAAGCTGGATGTTCCTTCTACGATGTTGCAGGAAGACTTGGAGGGAATGTAGCCACTGTAATTGATTACTAACATCAGGGGTCACGTGAATTTACAGGCGCAAGAAGCCCTGTCATCGGATGGCCACGTGGTACTACCAGTAACGAAGACCGTCTTATTCGGCATATGGTTGTGACGCATCGTACTGCATCTGCAGCAGCAGTTTGAGCAGCAATTGGCACCACAGTGACACAACGAACTGTTACAAATCGGTTACTTCAAAGACAACTCCTCCGACCGAAACATTGTATCGTACTTCTTAATAACACCTCCGACCGCAAACCACAACCATTTGCGACTTCAGTAGTGTCAAGCGAGAGCTCATTGGAGAGCAAGATGGAGGTCTGTCGTGTTTTCTGATGAAAGCTGCTTTTGCTTCGGTGCCAGTAATGGCCATGTGTTGGTTCGGAGGAGGCAAGTTGAGGGTCTGCAACCAACCAGTTGCGTGCTAGACACATTAGACCTACAATCGGGTTATGGTCGGGAGTGCGATTTGTATGTTGGCAGGAGTACTCTCGCGGTTATCCCACGAACTCTGTCTGCGAATTTGTACGTCAGTATGGTGATTCGACCTGTTGTGTTGCCATTGGACAGCATTCCAGGGAGTGTTTTCCAACAGGATAATGCTTGTCCGTGTACCGCTGTTGTAACCCAACACACTCTACAGAGTGTCAGCATGTTGCCCTGGCGTGCTCGATCCCCAGATATGTCTCCAGTCGAGCACATATGGGACATCACTGGACGACAACTCCAGCGTTATTCACAAACAGCATTAAACGAACCTGTAGCGATTGACCAAGTGCAAGAGGCATGGAACTCCATCACACAAACTGACATCCGGCACCTGTACAACACAATGCATGCACGTTTGCATGCTTGCCTGCAACATTCTAGCGGTTACACCAGTTATTAAAGTACCGGCATTTCACATTTGCAGTGTCTTATATCGCGCGTACATTAACCTGTTATCTTGCATCGTTAATCACTTAAATATGTTATCTAGACAAGTGCATTCCCAAAGTTTCATTACTCTACATTAATTACTTTTTGGTGTTGTGATTTTTGTCCCGTCAGTATATGTCCTTCGAGGACAGGAATATATGCAATGTACGAGCGCAGGTTGTGATACGTGGACGACGACATATGAAAGTTTTGGTCTGGCCGTGATTTGTGCTCGGATTGCAGAATCGCTTAAGACGACTCGAGTGAAGCAGGAAATCAGGTTTCGACTCCCGATTCGGCACTCATTTTCACTGTCGTAATTCAAGTATACGGGCGAAGGTGATACATTTCCTACTAACAGATTAATGGATTGCGCGTTAATAGACGGAAAATCCATTATTGTAAGAGTACACAATTGTCGAACAGTCACTAGATGCAGTCACAACCTTTAAAGTGGAGTCACGATGTAAAACTGATCGCAGGAAAGGCAGATGCCAGAACGAGATTCATTGGAAGAATCCTCAGGAAGTGCAGTCCTTCACGAAAGAGGTACTTTAAAAAACCCTTGTTCGACGGATATTTGACTATTTGTCGTAAATCTGGGCCCGTTGCCAAAAATAATTGATAGAAGAGATAGTAAACAGCGCGTTTCTTCACAGGTCAGACGCTGCAAGAGAGACGGTGTTAACCACGGTGTGGTATACCGTAAAACTGAGAACGTCCTCGAATAGTATAACAATTATTCTTCCACATGTTGACAAGGTTGTTTCCACTACGCTGAAGAGGTTTCGCGAGAAGCCCTTACACGTCCTCCATACAGTCCAGAATCTCTCCCTATGCGATTTTCATACATTTACAGAAAGACGTTCGTGGCCATTGATTTGCTTCGGACGAAGGGGGTACAATTAGGTTCTGTTGGCAGCCGCAAACACTTTTCCGTGAAGATACTGACGGTCGTGTCTCACCGTAAGATCCATCTGTCCCGTTTTCATTTGACTGCCCCTGATACAAACTACAATATTTGATCCGTCAAAGATTTGCGTCGGTTTATTAAGGAAAATTTGCTATTTCATGATTAAACGATAAATGATATTGTTGCGATTCATTACGATTTTTATATTTGTTGCTCACAGAAACTGCATTTCGCTAGGTTTTTCGACTGTTTATCTTTTGGTGCGTGCATCCCAGTATAGTTGTCTTTTGAATGTACAAACTCAGTATTCCGACTTCCTTCACGTTTAAAGAAAATATGCGGAACTCTGATGGAAACGCGCGCCACACTAATAACCCAATGCTACAGCCGTACTAATCGTCCTAACACCGTCCATTACAAGAATAAGGTTAGAGCACGCGTGTTACACAGGACATCTGTACGGGATGGAAGTGACAGGCTCGAAAGCGCTTAACGTAGTCTCTCATATTGTAACGAGGCGATTCTGCTTACAGCTGTTTGAAGTTTAAGAGGGCCCGCTGGATCTAATTATGTATAACATACTGCCGATCATAGGGGACTGGCATTTTATAGCTCCCGTGAGGGTGTCATGACATATGATGAATCCGTCTCCTTTGGGTCGCTTCCATCTCAGTTAGATGCATCTGAGATAATTTGTGGCGTTTCTCGCATTAGAGGGATGAATGCGCACTCAGATTTAGCACCGAGTGAAATTTAAGATATATGCTTGGTTATTTTGCGAGACTTTGAGAAATTATGATGACGTGAATCTTTAGAAGAAATCGTCGTTAAATGTTGTCGACTATAACAGATTTGTGGAACAGTGATGTTACTTGCATTTCTGATACAGTATAGTTACATTTCAGAATCTTCGTGAATTTATTCAGAGAATTCTTTCAGTGAATTAAAGAAATCAAATAATAATCTAGTTCGTACTTCGATGAATCTCGTGATACAGTTAAATGCATCTTAGGCGACTCGTAATGTTTAAATCAAAATTGGAAGAACAACATGTTACCTTGTATTTTTTAAGCTTAAATTTATGGTTCACCTACAATATGACAATCAGGAATAGTCATCTACATCTATCTTCTACAAGTCACCTTACTTGTGTGGCGGATGGTACTTTCGGTAATACCGCTGTATTCTGCTACCCCCCATCACCCGTTTTTTTTTTTTCTCTTCCATTCGCGAAGGATACGTGGCAAGAACTAACGACTGTCGATATACATCCGCATGAGATCTAATTTCCTTGTCGTGATCATTTGGCGAATGTTGATGGGAGGCGATAAAGTATTCACTGAGTCTTCTTGGAATTTACGCTTTCGGAATGGAAAGACGGACACATACGTAACTGCGTGCTTGACGAGCACGCATGCGCAAGCGTGCTTGTCCCACCATGCATGAGAGATATTTGATAAATTTGCGCAGGCATCAGAATTGTAGAGACTGCTTGTCGCTGGATCCAATTTTGATTGTGCTTGTTCGTGCAAATGTTCAAGCGTGTGCAAGATTCAGTGTGTGTACCAAGAATAGGAAGGCTTGCGCAAGCATTCGTCAGTGATTTGATAATTTGTTCAAAGGTTGTATCGTACTGTAGAACAAGTCAAAGAATAAAACGTTATCTGGAGAAAGAGAAAAAAACAGCAATGCTGTGAGACAGATTTCGTAGTGTCTCTGCTGCGAATGGTTAATAAGGGAACATTTTTGTTTCTTTAACCACTCTTCACTCCACAGATCATTTTCCTTCTGTTGTTTTTTTCGTAACATAAGGACGATGGCTGCCGAAGCTTGCACATCGTCGTGTGAGATCGAAAATTTCTGCTAAACAAATTGATGAATGTTCAGGCACGCTTGAACCGTGTGGAGGCACTGGAGGCACAATGAATTTGTTTAGACTTAGGCAAACACGCTTGCTCATGCGTGCTTGTCAAGTATGCAGTTACGTGTCTGGCTGCCTTCACGGTAAACCTCTCCGAGACTGTCGCGCCAACTAAAGGATCCTGTGAGGAAACAAGTCGCTCTTCATTGGCTCTTCTCTCTCTCTCTCTCTCTCTCTCTCTCTCTCTCCCCTGCTAAACCAAATTGGTGAGGGTCCTAGACTGCTAAACAATCTTCACGAATCAGCCGGGCTAGTGTTTTTTAGCCACTTCTTTCGTGGATGAGTTACAGTTCGGAACCTTTTCCCAGTGAATCTCCACGTGGTATCTGCTTTTACTGCTATATGTTTTATGTGGGGATTTCACGTTAGACCGCTCTGGATGATTCCTCGTAGGTATTTTCCACTCGTTACTGTTGCCAGTAGTGGAATCGAACAGTGGTGGATATCTCTGTTTATACGCAGTGCTTTAGCCTACATTGATTTACGTTGAGGGTCAACTGCCAGTCGCCACACCGATCATCGATCCTCCGCAAGTATTCCAGCAATTAGCTACGGTTTCTGATAATTGCTACCTTCTCAAAGACAAATGCGTCGATTCCGAACAATCTCACGGATATTCCAACACTAGATCATTAATACACATTGTAAACAGTAACAGTCCAGTAACACTACCTTGGGATACTCTCGAAATTACTTTTGCGTGTGTCGGTTTTGTTCTGTTAAGTACGGCGCGTTGAGTTCTGTCAGAGAGGAATTTCTGAATCCAGTTACATATATGGGCTGAAATTCGGTAAGCTCGTATTTTGTTCAGTAAAAGACAGTGAGGAATTGTACTGAATATCTTCCGTAAATCAAGGAACTCAGTGCCTTTGTCTGCGTCACTCTTGATCTTATTGACGAACAGAGCGAGCTGAGTTTCGCAAATGTCTGTTTTGGAAATCCATGTTCCTTTTTACAGAGGATATTTTAGTTCTCCAAAACCTATGTAATACGTGAACCTAAAACCTGTTAACGAATTTTCCAATAGCTTTACGCCTATGATAATATGCATCTGTCCGACAACCTGCGTTTGAAAACGGAACGACCTGCTTTCTTTTTTTTCCAGTCGGTACCCTTCATTGTTCCAGCGATTAGAATTAAGTGCTGCTAGAAGGGGAGCAAGCTCTTTTGCATAATCTCTTAAAAACCACAGAAGTGTCATCTTTTTTAGGTGCTTTATCATTCTTCAGCAATTATACTTGATCAATTATCCGACTATCGTTTGTCTCAGTATCTACCATTTCGGCGTTCGTGTTGTGACTGAGAGGAGATACAACCAAGATGTCTTTTACTTGTACGCACTCGAAGCAAATCATTGTCGTTTTAGCAACCCGATGGGTTTGCAATACAGTCCATTCGATTACTAGCAACTGTAAATGTTGCGTATATGGAAGTCAGCAACAACAGTGAGAGAAGTTAGCAAGTTCACCGAAGCGTTGTAGACGTGTCCATGGACACGGTGGACGGACATGTTAAACATTCAGTTGACGCATCGAAAACTGATTTTTTTTTGTCCTCTGATCTATACCATTTTGGTGGTAGGGCAAGAAACGGCAATCAGTTTTATAACAAGTATACCTTGAAGTCGTACGTCGTAGCTATAACACGATTTTTTTTATAGTGGTAGGGTACTTCTCGTTTAAAGTGTCACAGTCATTGGACTACTGGTATTGCCTTCTTGGACTCCTTGTTTACTTTGTCTTCTTCCTTCCCACCTGCTCTGTTGATACGCCATTTTCTTATCCAACTGTCCTCCACGTTTTCCTCGTGTGTGTGACCACTTGCGAAGGGATGTTTTCATGACAGCCATCATTGAAAGAAAGGTACCATTAAGGCAGCAAATCTAGTTGTGTCTGTAATTGAATTATATTGGAAAACTGGTACTTTTGTAGTAATAACTTTATTTAGTTTTTTGAAACCGTATGCGAATAAGGACTGAGCAGTAATGCCAGGTACCATTTCTGTATCCAACACGTAAATTAGCGGAACACCGATACTTGCACAGCGCTACAATTTGGACTTTGTTATTGTCAGACAGCCTCCACACCAGGGGTGCCCAACACGTCCGCGAGCCGCATGTGTCCTAGTGCGGCCCAAGAAGTGAGCATCTGTCACACGATCGGAAAAAATCCATAAGATTCCGTTTGTGTCAAGTTATGAGAAATTGAATATTTTCTGTGTACAGCCGAGAAATACTAGACTTTTTTCTAGTCTGGCCCAGATAAGCTAAAAGGTTGGACACCCCCCTGCTCTTTACCATTGTAGGTTTGGTAAATGTCTTCTTCCCCCCCCTCCCCTCCCCTCCCCCTCCGTCTTGCTCGCGTACTCTTGCTAGTGAGCACATGGATCCGATTTTGCACAGGGCTAATACATAGCGAGATTTTAGAAAAGGAATTGTGTTAGAATATTGCGAAACCGGCTGTCGTAATTCAAATGCACATTTTTGTTGCGCCTTGTGACCAACACGTCCTAAAGCAGAACTACGTACGTAAGAATTCTTCGCGAAAGTGTTTCGGCGGTGACACATCACCAAGTTCAACGATCCGCATATCATACGTTCGATTAAACTTCCAGTTGATTCATAGTGACGGCCGTTGCGTATATTCTCGTTCGCCTTAAGCGGCTATGTAGCTACTATAGCTTGGTCAAGCGTATGGTGCTGCTTTAGATATCGTCGTACGGAGAACGTTAGATTGGATTTATTCAAATGGATGCAGCATCAAATCTGAAATTTTTTTTTTTTTTTTTTTTAATTTAAGCCCTTACAGGACAGTTACAAAACACGATGCAAAAGGCACGATTACCTGACGTGGGATCTGACCATTACACATAACAGTATGTTATTGCGCCATTGCGCCATTCTGTTAGAGAAGTGCAATTGCATGTATTAGGCTTTGAAAGAGCCCCGGAATCGTCATTTTATCCGTCGGGAAGTCAAGTAACAGGTTAAACTCTAAACTACGATAGACGAACTGAGCACTTGGAGGTCATAATAGGGTCACTCGAAAATCACAGTAGTAATGTAATTCAAGCTCTAGATAGGTAAAGGGAAGGGGAGAAATGTATTCGAGGGCAGTTTGTTCGTACCTCGAGCGCTGAAGTATTTCCTGATCAACGGCTTAAACGTTAATTATGTTATTTCCAAAGGCCTCCCTCCCTCCCTCCCCTGCCTCTCACCCTTCATTACTGGCTTCCTCCTGCTAATTGCTCGTTTCGGGCAAGTGTAACTCGAATTGCGCAATGAAGAATAGCAGGCCGTCGTCAAGTGGTGCTAGATTTAGTGTTACAGATGTGTGTATCCAGAGCGGCCGGAGTCCAGCCCGTGAGTACACATAAAAGCAAAACTATTTTTTTTTAATTACCGCGGCAAAAGAACAAAGTGAGTGACCGTTACAAAACATTTTCGTGCAAACATCAGTCCAGCTTCCAAAGTGACATCGCCTCTTACTAAGTTTTCTCTTCTTCCACAGGATAACCACAGCAAGACTATGTAACATCAGTATAACCTTATTCTAAAGTTGTTTTTGTAATGCCATTTAGCCTGAAGATGAGGTATTCCCTCGAAAAAATAAATAAGTAATACAATAAATAGTTGACTAACGTTTGTGACTGGTAGCTATAATTTAAAAAAAAAAGCCTTTACATATTACTTGAGACAGTCACGGTCGAAAAATAGTCCAAATGGCTTCAAAAGAAAAACTCGCTGCACTTGAAGAAGACGGCTTGTTCGGTCGTCGAAATATTGTGCGCAAAATGGAAACAACCACTAGGCAGAACACCCGCAAGCATGCCAGACCACGAGAACAACGTTATTTTTGAGCATTATTTAAACTATTTCGGAAACGCAGCCTAAAAACTTGAAAATTGTGTCTGTGAAGGCTATGAGTATGAATGAGCATCATTCATGTCCATTAAATTTGCAGTATCCTCAATTTCCGTGAGTGAGCGTGAACCGCTTCTGTACAACGAGTTTACTGCGTACCGCCTGCAATTCTTGATTTCCTGGGTCGTCTGTAATCCTACTTTCTTTAAAGTTGTTTCTCGTTTTATAAAATGTACTATTTACGGAACCAGGTGATTCGAGCTTAGTGGCGGATTTCAAGCTGCACAGTGTTTTCCCGGAAAAAAAACCTGTGCAGTGAAAATGGTGTGCGGAAACAGCGTGTTTAGCACGCCACGTTTATGTACCTTCTACTCATAGTATCCTTTACTCGCCGTAGTAAATGAAAATGCGCTACAACTCTTCATGATCAGAAACTAAAGTTTTGCATGTATAATCTCATCTTTCCAACAAGAGGGAAGCTTATGCACGACATATTTGGTTCAGCTCTCTTCCAGGTAGAATTCTGTGTGTCTTCTGTCGTCAGTGGGAGCTGAATAAGGGGTGTGGAATCATCAAGATGTTTCTGAAGATACGGTTCAACGACGTACTTTCTGTGCTCACAACTAAACAGTCCAGTCGTTGCACGGACTTTGTTGCAATCTTATCTGTTGCTGAATTCGGCAAACCAGTATCTTCCCTGCGACGATCCTCTAGAGAGAAATGGTGTGTTGTTGGCCTTTCTGTGCAAGCACTGTCTTAAGATTTGTTTAAACTTAATATTCGTTTGTGTCTCGAGTAAACGGCGCTATCAAATACTGAGGTTAACGGTTTTTGCTGCAGTGTCCTTATCTTTAAAACAAACTCTTGCATGGGTGGACACGAATCGTTTAGTATTTAATGAGAAATTCACAAAGCAAGGAACTCGAAGCAGTTGATGAATCCTTACAAATGTCAACAGCATTCACTTAAGACAGGCCCTTCTGATATGTAGCTCCTGATACACTTCTGATCAAAAGTATCCGCACACCTATTAGTGGACATTAATATGAGATCTGTCCACCCAACGCCATCGGTTTGTACTCTGCTGGGGACACTTTCAGTGAGGTATCTGATGTCTGAGGAGGAATAGTAGCCCATTCTCCCTCGGAAGAGCCGAAACCAGAGAAGATAGTGAAGTTAAGACACCGGGTTCTGGAACGAAGTAGACTAATCCCAGAGGTATACTAATGCTCAGGTCGGGACTCTGGGCAGGCCAGTCCATCTCATAAATGTTATCGTCCATAAAACATTGCCTCACGGATGCTGATATATGATAGAGTGCATTTTCGTAGTGATACAAACAACCGTCGTCTCCGAACTGTTCCTCATACTGTATCCAGTACGCAATGCTGTAAAATGTATTCGTGTCCTTCCGCATTTAGCTGTTTCTTAGGCGCAGTAAGAGTACTCCGTCCTAATCACTAAAGAACCCCATACCGTGACACAACCTTCTCCGTGCTTCACCGTTGGCGCAGTACATGAAGGCAGGTGACGTCCTCCAAGCATTCGTCCAGCGCGAACACTTCCAGCGGATTGCTACGGGGTATAACGCCATTCGTAATTCGAAATAATTTTTTCTCGGTCATCCACTGTCCAGTGGCGTCGCTCTTTACCTCAAGTGTTGCTTAGCATTGGCTAGTCGTCCGAGGAGCCGCTCAGCCATTGCTGAACTGCTGGTATGACTTTGGAACTCACGAGTGATTACTTCTGCTGATTTCACTCGAATTTTTAGAACCATCCTCCTCCTCAGTCAGTACATGAAGTCTGCTCGGTCTTGGTTTAGTTGTAGTTGCTCTATCGCGTTTCCACGTCAGTCGCATCACCAAAAGTCGACTTTGGGCAGCTTCAAGAGTGCTGAAATATCCCGGAAGGATTTGTTACTCAGGTTACACCCAACGACTAGTTCACGTTCCAAAGCCGGCCGGCGCTACAGTCTGGAACCGCGCGACCGCTTCGGTCACAGGTTCGAATCCTGCCTCGGGCATGGGTGTGTGTGATGTCCTTAGGTTAGTTAGGTTTAAGTAGTTCTAAGTTCTAGGGGACTGATGACCTCAGAAGTTAAGTCCCATAGTGCTCAGAGCCATTTTTCACGTTCCAAGTGACGGAGCTCCCGTGACTGGCCCATTCTGCTATTACTGCTTCTCTACTGGCAACCCAGCACTCTTCACCTCGTGTTGTGCTGGCGGGTCCACCTCTCCTGACACGTGGTGGCCAATTCCGCTTACTTAGGGTTATCCGGATACTTTCAGTCTCATAGTGTGTAATAGCTAGTAAATGGCCGTGCGTCTCCATGATCGTTCGCGTGATCGGCCCGTGCCTCTATCGTCGTGAAACTTTCCCGGTTGCCTTGACGTCATCCCGATGAGATTTTTCGTTTACTCTTGATGCTCATACGGACATTTACTTTGGCTGTCTGCCACGAAAGTAATATACACATCTTCGTATAGATTTATCCGTGCCCTTTCATCACAGTACCGCAGACTTGAAAGCAGCAGCGTTCAGCTGGTTGAGTCTAATATATTACAGGTGTCGGGCCGTAATATCGCGGATTACGACGGCTGTGAGCACTCTGAGCAAATAAAGCGGAGCAGTGAAGCGGTCGTTATGAATACCTCAACTGCGTTCCCTGCAGTGGGTTACCCGCCCCATCTGCTGGAAACTTTTTCCATCTGCAGCTCAGCAGTGTGGTGACTTTCTGGATATCGGAATATCTTTTTTATTTTACTTTTTTTTAAGAATGTCATACAGTGTTGCTAGATGAGTAAGCTCTCCATTCTCTAAAAATTACTTTGATTACGTCTGAAATCCAACAGACAATTCTTTTTAATCATCGCAAAATGCTGCACTGAATTAAAGTTCAAGCTGCCCTCTTCAAAAATGCGTTTCTCACGATTCACATATTCCAATAAGACATGGAAACAACGGGAATTCCATTTCGCACCAGTTATACATGCAGACTTTGTGCTATACAGGCAAGTACTACTTCCAGGCGAGCCGTGAATGTGGTCTATTGCAGCAGAAAATAACTCTAAGAGACTATCCAACAAGCATTAAATGTTCCCACGAGTTGCGGCAGTTAGTTCACTTCACAGGTAACTGCTGTGGTGACAGGTTATGGTGCTCTAAGCGGAACAACAACAATAACAGGCGTGCCACAGGAAAACAAGCTCACATGAACTGCAACATTAGCGCCCACTGTCACTGTTCAGTAAACTGTCAGGCAACTATTGTCGGAATTTTTAGCCCCAACTCTTGCGTTAATGGATTTTATGGCGTGGTGACCTGGTTGACGTGGAGACTGTAGTAGTATAGTGTAAGATTTTGAAAGCGGCTTTCAATCCAATGCCAAGGATACACTGAATCAATGCCAAATGTATTTGTTTAAACTTTAATTATAAACTGTAAATAATTATCGCATGAATAATTCCCTGGGAACACAGTAACGACAGCAACGAGTTATTAATCGTCGCATGTATGGGTTAACTTACTGGAACTTAAGATTGTGGCTCCATAATAATCTGTACATTAATGCAGTTACATACTTGTTGTTTGTACGTATGATGTTTAAGGCCTTGGTGAGGGTGAAAATTGGTGTTTCATTTTAGCGTCAATGTATTGGGATCCTAACGTTCCAATTAATCGCAAAGTGAAGTGGAAGGCTTCTTATAGAGATTTTATTATTTTTATAATAATTTCTTTGATTGATGCTTGACCTGAAAGTCCGTAAATAATTTTGGTAACGCCTGTCAACGTCCAGTGTGGTGCGTCAAATCCTGTTTTAATGTGACTGCAAGTGTTTGAGATGTTCTTTTCATTTCGTTGACTACAGCTTTGGTAAGAGTGGAAATAGGTATTTCATTTGAGTGTCAATATATTGGGATCCTAACGTTTCAGTTAATCGCAGAGTGAAGTGGAAGTCTTCTTATAGAGATTTTATTACCTTTGTAATAATTTCATTGATTGATGGTTGACCTGAAAGGCTGCAAATAATGCTGTCAACTTCGAGTGTGTTGCGGCAAATCCTGTTTTAATGTGACTGCAATTTTTGAGGTTTTTTTCCGACACCTTGCATCCGCGCAGCGCTACAGCCTGAATGAGCTGTCTGTATATAAGTAATTTAGCATCTGCTTATGACCCTCCATCTGTCATGAACGGATAAATCACACACCAAGCAGCGACACTTCAGTTGTTAATAGTAATTGGAAAAGAAAGGCTAAAAGTAAACAATCATCTATCTAGCATAATAGTTACAGAAATGGCAGTCACTGCCTGCCAAGAACTGAGTTTCATACGAGATTTGACATTCAGCGAGTCACCATTTGGAAATGAACATGCAACACTCATCGGAGTTAATTTTGATTCCTTGAACTTTGCAGCAACTTCTGATAGTGTGTAGTTGTTCATGTACGTAACAACAGAGGTACTGTTGTCCCTATCATCGTAATACAGGAAAATCCCCCAGCCAGTCAACTTTGTATCGTGTGGTGTGTGTACGATAGAGAACTTCACGCCGAACCTTACGGAACCTGATGACAGTCCTGCTCTTACAAGGAGACCGCACCTACTCATCCAAATTTATGGTATGTGCAGGGCTTGGCCAGAAATGGAGACAGACGAGGGAGTTCAGATGGCCAACCTTTTAGAAACAATAGCAATTTTGGCAGGGGTCGGGCGAGGGTTAGGTAATTCATGTTAGCGTAGTTGCAAGGCAGTGGATGGTGTCGCGAGGGGAATAGAACAGTAATCAAGTGTCATAAGGTCGAGTCCTTATTCGGAATTTTTTTATTTTCAATTTTTGCGTTACGTACATCGCAAATAAAACGAGGTAATGCTCGGTATACCATATTAATAGTTTCATAAAATACGTGGAAATGAAAGGCAAAGGACAAGTTTAGATCGCAAATATATTTCCAAGGAAGGATTATGCTTTCAGCATCCACACGGACTCCGTAAATAGATTTCCGCGAAGAGATTGTAATTAAAGCGTACAGAAGTACTCTTAGCTTCATTTTGGCTTTCGAGCAGCTCTCGGCAGCTGCAAACGAACAACTGATTTCGGGTGCATGTAGGCCCATCGAGAGAGAAAAAGAAATCACACCCCGAGATAACTGCACCGTAATACATAGCATTGTGCATCGCCAACTATGCTTGCTAGTATTTGGCGAAGTGATGCGTTATGCGTTGTTTGCTGCCAAAATGTGCAATGAGCGAGAGCCTTCCAACAGCACCTTTTAGAGAACTGTGTAATTATAGTAATACTGCGTTTATGAAGTGTGCAAGATGCAGAGGCATTTACTGCTCCCCCTGTTTTTACCACGAATGTCACCGTAGCACGTATGAGTCATCAACTGTAGGATAATGAAAGTATTTAACTTTTATACGAAACTCTCGTGTACGGATTACAATCCCTTCCTGGAAATTTATTTGCATTTTAGAATTTTGATGACTGGGTGTTGTGTGATGTCCTTAGGTTAGTTAAGTTTAAGTAGTTCTAAGTTCTAGGGGACTGATGACCATAGATGTTAAGTTCCATAGTGCTCAGAGCCATTTTAGAATTTTCTTTGCCTTTCCTTTTCATGCTAATTATGAAATTATTAACGAGTGTAATGTATGGAACATTATTACGATTTATTCGCAGTGTAAGTGACGTACAAACTGAAAATATTGTAAAAAAAGACAAACAAAGAAAGAAAGAAAGGTTGCTGCGTTGGGATGACCCCACGACCCTCGGATTGCCATTCTGTACTCTTTCTGCTGCGCCAGCCGCTGCATGATAACAACGCTAAAATAGATGGCTCATGTCTCGCCCTACCGCGTCAGACATACTTTTGACACATTCTTGACCATCTGGGGCTGCCGCTTGTGTCACTTTCATTTTGGCCAAGCCCTGCATATGTCATAAATTTGGACGAAATCGGTGATGACAAGTATGAGCTGAGCGATCGCCTTGTTAGTGAAAAATTTCAACCCGTAGTCTCCCCCGTTCTCCCGATACGGAGAATACGTGGGGATTAAAAAAGTGTGTGCTATATTTTCTGAGAAAGTAATGCTCGTTAAAGTGCAAAAAAAGCCTTTAAAGATGTGTCTGAAACCAAATGTTTGTGTATGGGCCATTTTACTTGGGTCAAGAATAATCGGAACTCAGCGGCATAGGCTGCCTGCAGGTGATTGTTTATGTATCTGTACTTACAAGCACTTAAACGGCACTTGGATTTGTGTAATTTTTTATATTTGTGGTGTATGATGTTCAGAACTCAAATATCAGTTTCTCAAAGCAGTTCGACAATACTCTCAAAAATGCTCGACAAAATAGACTTCGAAGATTTCTGAGGAAAATTATCCATACCTATAAAAGATAACACATCTAATCAAAATTTTTGTGAAAAATACACGTCATCTCGTTTCCAATTACGTATTACACACAATATTTCAGTATTCATTGCGATTATAAATTCCTAACTATCGATATTTATAAAAGATTAACAAATTTTAATGTAATTTTTAATTTAAACAAGATTTGTTAATGATGTTTTATAAAATGTTGATAGTTAAGAATTTGTTTGATAATTAAGAATTTATATTTGCAAAGAAAACTGGAATTTCGAGTCTAATATGTAATTAAAAACAGGAAGATGTCTGTTATTCATAAAAAATGATGATGAGATATATTTTAATTAGCATACATTAGATGAACTGCGCGTTTAAATGATGCAGGTATTCGATCTGAACGAAAAAATAATGAAACAAAAAAGAAACTATGGCGAGATTCAAACCATCGATCCATTGATTACCATCCTCCAACACTATCGTGTCAGCCACACAACCCCGTCGTGAAAATCGCCTAAACTTTAGTAAGTAATAGTTCCTTGAAAATTTCTAAGTCGATTTTCTTTAGAATTATTGAGCGTTGCATTGAACTGCTTTCGAAAACTGCGGAAGTTCTTAACCGCACGAAGCATAAACATAAAAAAAAAATACAAAAATCCAATTGCCTGGTAGTCTCCGTGTTAGACCTCCGACTGTGGTGCTGTTGTTAGACAAGCACAACTGCCTTTCACATCGGCCGCTCTGGACGTATAGTTTTATGATTGCGCTGACATCAGAACGAGGTTAATGATTCGGTGAAATCTGGACAACCGAAATAGTATAACTGTAGTCGATTATTGGAAACGGGAAATGGCAGACGTAGTATTCTGCTGTCGTTTAGCTGACAGTAATAATCGACAGCCACGAGTCATGTACTCCGAACGGCATCCTCAGAGCTGCATTCCATATGAAAAGAAACGTAGGGACTCGCCGACACGGGATTGCGGTAGCCCTTGCATAGCTCGCACGTCGGATATGGAGGAGCGAGTGTTGTAACGCATAGGCGATCTTGAAACAAATGCGTGTATAATTGGAGCTGCTGAAAATATAAAACAAGCTCTTGCGCGGTCAGTTAGTGTATTCATATCACATACAACGTGTGCAAGCTCTCAGGTCCCAAGAACGCCATGTCAGATTAGACTTCTGCCTGCGGCTACTAAGACGGAGCGCTGATGATCCACAGTTCACAGCTTACATTACAGTTACGTATGAAGAGGGATTCACAAAGGGTGCGATAATAAGTTACCGCAATGATAAGGTTAGGGCAAATGCAAATAATTGAGCGACCATGGAAGCAAAGCATAAGGTTAGGTGTAGCAACAGTGTGAACAATTAATTATGGTAACATATTCATTGGCCGTAACATTACTGGACAAATCGACAGGTTTCTGTGCGTAAAATAACCCACGCTATTGGCGAACGTTACCGTTTCAGAAAGACAGTGGATACGATTTTATGCACGACGGGGCACTACATCATTTGCTGCTTCTTGTACGACAATACCTATCTAACACAGATGTTCACTGAGCGATGGATTGGTCGAGGAGGTGACCTTTATCCCTTGGTTTCTGCCTATAGCTTCGTTTAAAGACATTGGTGTATTCCAGATCGGTGGGTAACTGGCACACGTTAGAGGACGTTATACCCCTTGCAAGTGTCCAACAGCAAATAGGTGTATCCGCACGAGCTTATAATTCTTTGAGGGGGGCTGAAGGATGTATAAAAATAGTGGTAATGACACTGAGCACCTCATGCGTAAGCAATACATGTGTTTTGTTGATTTGATACATTGTACAAATGACATCATGTAACTCCGTAAGCTGCTATTTAATGTATTCTTTATTGTGCGGTTGGTTTCGAGGAGAGACCGTTACCCAACACAGATTTTTGTTTACAATGTTACGTGTAGACGTTGGAAATAGTTCCAAAAATACGATGATTGTAAATAATGTTTAGTCATGAAGAGGTAGATGCATGGGGTGTCAATAAGATTTTTTTCACCGAGCGAGGAGGCCACTGGTTAGCAAATTGGACTCGTATTTGGAAGGATTCCCAATTTACGAGGGGCGTTCAATAAGGAATGCAACATATTTTTTTTGTAAAAGGTTGGTTTTATTCAGGACTTCAACAAACCCTATTATTCCCCATTAATTTTGTTACAAAATTCCATTTTTCAACATAATCTCCGTTAATGTGACGGCCTTAAGCCACCTTATTGGGAGGGCCTATATGCCCGCATGGTACCACTCTACCAGTCGACGTCGGAGCCAACATATTGCTGCATCAAGTTTCCTTCATTTGGCCAAACAGATGGAAGTCGGAAGGTGCGACATTCGGGCAGTAGGGTGCATAAGGAAGAACAGTCCAGTGAAGCTTTATGAGTTCCTGCCAGGTGCGCAGACTTGTGTCAGGTCTTGCGTCGTCATGGAGGACGAGGATATCAGCACTACAAACAGAGACGTCCAGTAGAGCTGCGAGATGTTTCAATGTGATCCGCCGATCACCTCGAATGAGTGAGTTCCGCACGTTCCGGCCGGCACGTCGGAGATCGGACAGGTTTGCGCGACCTTGTTGCGATGATGACAGACGTATCGCCCAACGACTCGGCGTGCTTTTGCTCAAAGCCAGGTCTCAGTAGACATTCCGGTCCGCCCCGGTAGCTGAGTGATCAGCGCGACAGAATGTCCATCCTAATGGCCCGGGTTCGATTCCCGGCTGGGTGTTGTGTTGTCCTAATCGTAATAATTTCATCCCCATCGACGCGCAAGTCGCCCAAGTGGCGTCAAATCGGAAGACTTGCACCAGGCGAGCGGTCTACCCGACGGGAGACCTTCGTCACACGACATTATTTTTAGTAGACATTCCGGAAGCGCTTATAATTATCTGCTAAGCTCTGGTTTTTCCGCCAGAACAACTTAGTGCAGCTCTTTGCTTGGAACGCATCTCCGTTACAGACTCAATTTTGAAGACTACGTACAACGCCGTCACATATTGGAACTTCATCAAAGTAAAGGACCTCAAACGGATGACTTACAACAGATTCCGCATTTTTTCAACCCAAACTGGCGGAGAAAAAAAAATTGCATTACTTACTGAACGCCCCTCGTAGGTTTTCCTTCATTATCCTAAATCGCTGCAGGCGAATGGCTGGATGGTTGTTTCGAAAAGGCACGATTTATTTCCCTCACCATCTTTGAAGCGTTCCGAGCTTGAGTTGCGCCTCTTATAACCCCGATGTCAACGGGAAGTTAAACCCTAATCTTCCTTTCGTTTTTCGAGGTGATATTAAAATCGCCGTCTATCACTTGTTCGTGTTCCCTGTTTCGTATTGACGCCGGACCATCGGGAAGCGGCCTCTAATCCATTGAGCAGTTGGTGGTGAAGCCCGATTCGCTCGCTTTATTTTGAGCGAAGGCCAGGCGGCACGGGCGCGGCGTTCTCTCGTGGCGCGTACAGCTTCGCCAGGCCGGCGGTGCCGGCTTACAGTAGGACGCGGCCCGTCATTGATTTTCCGCGCGCCACGCGTAGTGCGGCCGAGGACAATATCGGCGGCCTTTAGCCGGGCCAGCTGTGCCTCTGGCTGCCTGCCTGCTGTGCACTGCCGCAGTCTGCTGCCGGTGCCCTCGCGTTATTGATCGACATAACGGCGCACATATATTGGCAACCACCATGCACGGACCTCTCACATCGTTACGGGCACGTGCTAGCTGGAGGCGAGCTGGTGTTGTCAGGTATCCCTGGCTATCTCGAGCTGTTCAATCCGCAGTACTTCCCACAGCGTCTGTGCGTGCCGCAAAAGTCACGCGGCAAACACGACGATCGATGTGGTCCCCACCAGTGCTTTATTGCGCTGAGCGTCCATGAGATTTTGAAGTAGCTACTTTCGCAAGGAGACTGTGCTGCCACCATCGTGTATCCCGCGTAGGGATCGAGAGAACGGCGCAAGAGAGAGTAGGGCACGTACAGAGGCGTATAGACAGTCAATTTTCCCCCGCTCAGTACACGAAAGTAGTGCGGTAGCCTTGGTGGTACAATATATCCTCCGTAATGCAGTGTGTTGTGGCTTGCGGGTTATATGAGCTGTTGTCATGAAGCTCTAGCTTTCACATGAAAAAAGTAAAATTGCGTAAATAAATATTGGGTCGACAATGATTTTACGGCTGTGGGATGAGGTAGAAATTTATTGAGATTATGTACAGAATAGGTAGATGTGTCATTATAAAAGTGCCAAGATTGAGATTATGTACAGAATAGGTAGATGTGTCATTATAAAAGTGTCAAGATTGATTTTGGTTCGATGTGACTACCATTTGCGATGCGGCAAACATCCCACCGGTAATCAATTTCTTCCCACACTCTTTGCGGCAAATCGGGCGTAACTTATGCAACGACAGCGTAGAGTCGATTTTCCAGGTCGGCTAAGTTGTATGGTAGGGGAGGAACATACACGCGGTCTTTAATGAAACCCGAGAGAAAGAAATCCAGTGGTGTCAAGTTTGGGGAGCGAGGTAGCCATGAGATTCCACCGACCTGGGAAGCGATTTCGAACTTCCGCGACCCCCCTCCTGGCGGTAAACCATTCCATCTCGCTCGTGTTCATCGATCTGTGGAATTAAAAAGTTTTCAAGCATATCCAGATAAATGGTACCAGTGACAGTTTTCTTGATGAAGAAGAAATGGCCGTACAATTTCAATTTGTTAAGGGAACAAAACACATTAACTTTCGGGCTGTCACGATCGTGTTGTAGGGTTGCATGTGGATTTTCTTTCCTCCTTATTCTTCAGTTGTAGGTGTTCATCATGCCACTGATATGAAATGTTGACTCTTCGCTGAAAATTATTGTTTTCAGGTATGTCCTCTATCGATGCAACATTTCCGCACAGGAATCACCACGAGCAGCTTTATCTGCATCCCCAGTGTGTTGTGCCATTGCGAATCTGTATGGTTTCAAGTGTAAACATCAACGCAGTACTCGCCAAACACACTATTATGGAATGCCAGTCTCGCGAACGCACGTCGGTTGAATTTCGTGGACCCTCGTACAATCTGTTCGACAGAACCATCAACATGTGGGCGACCTGGTGGTTTATCATGTCACAGTGATTAAGTCGTCTCAACAAAGTTCTTGTGCCAAGGGTAAATTGCAGGCGTGCTTGGACGTCATTATCGTATCCGGTGCGAAATGTACGCCGAACATTTGTTGCAGAGTTCGTTTCCTGAAACCAAAACGCACAGTGAGCATTCTGCGCTCCAGTGAAAGAAGCCGTTTTAACTGTGACCTACGCTTGCACTCCTGGTGGCACTACATGAATCAAATTTGAGGCTGTTCGCTACAAAATGTCACACTTATGGATTCTGTAAGTTACGTCAAATTTCTATATTATTGCAAAGTTGTAAAGTCGATTTTGACTCGCCCGGTATTTTTTTGTTGGTTTGTAGGTACATGCATGTAATTCTGATACAAATCTAAATATCCGTGCCAGTTTACCGCAGCACACCGCTAGAGGATCCAAAACAAAACGGCGTAGCCCACTGACAAAGTGGCGGTTGGCGGCGCATTTTTTGGCTCCTCCAGCGCTGTGCTGCGGCACTGTGACGTGTGCCAAGACTGCATACAGGAATCTGCAAACAAACACCATTTTATTTCATAAATCCCTTTTTCTCCTCGTGGCGGTAGTTAGAACTTTACAATTACCTCTCAGGTATAGGGTTGTTGTTGTGGTCTTCAGTCCTGAGACTGGTTTGATGCAGCTCTCCATGCTACTCTATCCTGTGCAAGCTTCTTCATCTCCCAGTACCCACTGCAACCTACATCCTTCTGAATCTGCTTAGTGCATTGATCTCTTGGTCTCCCTCTACGATTTTTACCCTCTACGCTGCCCTCCAATGCTAAATTTGTGATCCCTTGATGCCTCAAAACATGTCCTACCAACCGATCCATTCTTCTAGTCAAGTTATGCCACAAACTTCTCTTCTCCCCAATTCTATTCAATACCTCTTCATTAGTTACGTGATCTACCCACCTTATCTTCAGCATTCTTCTGTAGCACCACATTTCGAAAGCTTCTATTCTCTTCTTGTCCAAACTGGTTATCGTCCATGTTTCACTTCCATACATGGCTACACTCCATACAAATACTTTCAGAAATGACTTCCTCACACTTAAATCTATACTCGATGTTAACAAATTTCTCTTCTTCAGAAACGATTTCTTTGCCATTGCCAGTCTACATTTTATATCCCCTCTACTTCGACCATCATCAGTTATTTTGCTCCCTAAATAGCAAAACTCCTTTACTACTTTAAATGTCTCATTTCCTAATCTAATCCCCTCAGCATAACCCGATTTAATTTGACTACATTCCATTATCCTCGTTTTGCTTTTGTTGATGTTCATCTTATATCCTCCTTTCAAGACAATGAAACTTTGTGGAAAGATTTGTAAGGAGATGCGGAAGAGAAATAAGGAATAAACCATTGAAAAAAAAAAACATTTTAATGTCCACCTGGGAGGATTCAAATCTGGTGCTGTTTGTGGTTAAGTTTTTGTAATAGTCAGCCAGTGATTCAATTTGCTCCTGGGAGAGACCGACGGCCAGTTGCGCCACAAATTGTTGAAGTTGCCTTGGCTGAGAATGTGCGATCTTCAAGAAGTGCACGAGCTGTTTCACGACAGCAGAATATTCCATTGTCCACTGTTCGAAAAATGCTGTGAATAGTTGTGAAATGGTAACCGTACACACCGAGCGAGGTGGCGCAGTGGTTAGCACACTGGACTCGCATTCGGGAGGACGACGATTCAATCCCGTCTCCAGCCATCCTGATTTCGGTTTTCCGTGATTTCCCTAAATCGTTTCAGGCAAATGCCGGGATGGTTCCTTTCAAAGGGCACGGCCGATATCCTTCCCCATCCTTCCCTAACCCTAGCTAGCGCTCCGTCTCTAATGACCTCGTTGTCGACGGGACGTTAAACAACACTAATCTAACCTAACCGTAACCGTACAAAATTACCATTACTCACCAACTTTTGCCACATGACGCAGACATTCGAGTAGACTTTGTTCTTATGTTTCTTGCAGGGGTTGAAGTTGACGACATGTTGCCGTGCAACATTTTGCGGTGTTGTGAAGCACACTTTACGCTCACTGGACAGTGAGCACTCACAATTGTTACATTTGGGGATCGTCACCGACAGCGAACGTTCACGACATTCCTCTGCAAAGTGAACCCGTCACTGTGTGGTGTGGCTTCACGGACAGTTCACGATTGGTCTGTTTTTCTTGGAGAAAATCGGAGCTTAAGGAACAAGGACATGCAGCGTGAACCGCACACGTTACTGTGGTCTGCTTCGCCGACATGCGACTCCGTCTCAGGGGGAGAGAGGTGCTTTGCCCTCGTCTGTTTTGATGCACCTTGGAGCTCCACCTCACATTGCTTGTGAGGTCACTCAGTTACTATGTAACACATCTGGAGTAAACCGAATCATAGACCGATCGCTCCAAACTGCGTAACCACCGGATTTGAACCTTCTCAGGGGGAAATTAAAATGTGTTTGTTTCAATGGTTAATTCGTTATGTCCCTTCCGCATGTCCGTACTAAAGTTTCACAAAGTTTCGTCTCTCTACAGCCACTCGTTTATTATGGAGGGCCTCCCGAGTAGCGAAAGTTTAAGTAAAACCACCCTGCGGCCCTTCACGCCGGAGGTTCGAGTCCTCCCTCGGACGTGTGTGTGTGTGTGTGTGTGTGTGTGTGTGTGTGTGTGTGTGTGTTGTTCGACCTATGACCTCAGCATTTTGGCCCCTTAGGAATTCCCACATTTGAACATTTTAGAACCACCCTGTATATAGTTGCAGAAGGTTTGACCGATGTAGCCGACGTATTGCCATCGAGTGAGACTGCACAGTAATTAACACAGATCTGGTATTCGGAATGTGTGATGATGGACATCTTCTCTCGCCATCATTGTTTAATTTCCTCATGGTTGCACCAAATAATGTTAGTCGAATGCTAGAATCGTTGCTCAACACAGTGTCATTATTCATGATGTACTTTCATTACAGAGGCACTCGAATCGTTGACAGTTGGAGGTTTGATAAATACTTTCGCATTGCCCCACCAGCCAGTGGAAAATCCCGTTAAAAAATCTAATACAAATCGCATCGCTGCACTTTGCTGGCAACACAGTTAAATGTGTACAGGCAACATCTCAAGTCTCCTTATTTCGCCAGTGTACGTCGTGTAGCATACGTCATGAGCTGCGCCTCATAGTAGGTCGTGGTCAAATTTTAGGTACGACGTAATGCTCTACTGAACTAAGCGAAAGTGGGACGATAGCCAAGTAAACAAAAAAACAAGACTTGAACAATATGAACGTAAATTCAAAAACAGCCTAAAAATCTATCGAATAATTTAATCAGAATTTTGTATCCGAGAGTTAAAAGAAAAAGTATTTTTAGGGCCAGTTGAATGATGGGCTGAAATACAGACAATTTACTAACTACACACGAATTGAATGGGATCTTAGGCACAGTAAGCACCGCACTAGGAGACAGAACCAATTAATTTGTGTCTAAACGATTACAAGAGAAAGTTATACATGTTCCTGGTAGATTTACAAATATTATAAATTAATTATTATTTGTCTTAAGTACGAAACGTCTTTCAATATCTTCAGTTTACGTGAAGTAAACCGAGCGAGGTAGCGCAGTGGTTAGCACCATGGACTCGCATTCGGGAGGACGACGGTTCAAACCCGCCCTGCGTCCGGCCATCCTGATTTTGGTTTTCCATGATTTTCCTAAATCGTTTCAGGAAAATTCCGGGGTGTTTCCTTTGAAAGGGCACGACCGACTTCCTTCCCCATCCTTGCCTATTCCGATGGGACTCATGACCTTACTGATTGGTCCCCTCCTCCCAAAACAACCAACCTGTCACCGTTAAGAAAATGTGTATAAATCTCATTCAGACACACAAATTAAGAGGTCATGAAGACACCATAGCGTCGGATTCAAAAATTGTCACATTTGTTAGCGTTCAACATCCTGTCTTCGGTTAGGCGCCAGTAAACAGTCATATAAGGAATGGGACGAAGCGTAGTTTCAGGAGCTAGCTTGCAACTAGCTTAGAGTACTTTGGTACGGTGATGGAAAGCTCCATAGGCTGACTTCGGAGGTCAGAATTACTGCATTCATTATCGACTGAGCTTTCTGCAGCTATTCCAATTCACTCCAAAACAGAGGAAGGACAGCGTATACTTTCATATGATAGACTTTACTAGGACCTGTTGGGTCTGTGAGGTAGCATGTCTATAGCATTACGAAGAACGAAAGAAAGAAGCTCAGTCAGTTGGTTAGGCAGTCATAATACTTGAAATGGGCTACAACCTGTTAACTTTAACACACTGTAACCGCTGTGAAAGACTGTTGACTTAATTCATGTTTAACGGCACAAAATTAACGTTTGCAGTTTTTCTAGAATATTGGTACGAGCGTTGTTTATATTATACTTGCATATTGAAGACAGAAATCATACTAATGACTTCACCGAAAGAAACAGACGGTCGCACGTAACTAAACTGATGATAATTAAGTGACACTGCTCTTTCAGTGAGCAGTTTAGTCGACATAACAATCAGCGAAGTGTTTTTCTCCTTAATTCTTCGTTTTACGATTTAGCGTACGCAGCTGCATATACACAGTATGTACAGCCGGTAGTACAGAATCAGTAGCTTATTGTATGGGCTGACTGATTTGCAAATTGATTCATGACAAACCGTCTTTGCATAAAGATACGCAACACTGTTGCACAAACTCTTCGGTGTGCTCTGATCGTGGTGATTACTGCCGGAAATACTCAATTTTGCCTGAGCAGCTGTTATTTAACTATCAAAAACGTAAGCATTGTAATCAGTGAATGAGCATTCAAACGAAAATAGGAATAACTTTTTCGCGCCGTCAGTGGGACAATGACATATAATGTAACTAACATAAGATACACGGAAAATTCACTTTTGCTATTAGCATCCCTTATTCATAGTCCCAACGACCATGTAGACTCGAATTTTCAGGGTTTCGTCATCAGCCCGGATATGGTTTTGCTGCAGCTTTCCACTCTACCCTTTCCTGTGCAAGGCTCATCATCTCTGTGGATCACTGCAGCTTACATCCACACCAGGTTGCCTACCAGAGTCAAGGCTCGCTATGTGTCTAAAATATTTAAACTGCTCCACTTCCCTCCATTTGCAAATTTGACGATGACAAAATGTCTCGAGATTGGTTCTACCGACCGATTGTTTCTTTTAGTTAAGTTGTAATAGATTTCGTGTCTTTCCAGTTAAAATCGGTACCTTCTCATTCTTCTGTAGCACTACATTCTGTTCTCCTCTTTGAATTTTTTATCTTCCTCATTTCACTGAATTTTAAGCTGTAGTTGATGAGAGTACAGTGTTGTCACCATATCAATTTAGAGATTTTTCTTCTTATGTGCGAAGAATCAGGTATGTGGCTCCTAGGAGGTCCCTCACATTTCATGTCTGTTTAAGTGATTTAGTCACTCCTTGTAGTCTAAAGACTACCGAATGAGATTTGTCTGTAATAATGTACTGACCATTAAATCTGTATTTCTTTTTTACGGCAATAACTGTGTCATGAGCCATCCATGTTCAATAAAATGCATCTTAACATCACTGCATTTTTAATTGCATGACAAAAGCTCTGCTAGTTTCAGTTTCGAAACTATATTTTAGGACAGTGTTTGAAGTTTATAATTATGATTGACAACTACATATAGAGTGATGACAATAAAACTGGCGTAAATATAGATTTAACGGTCAGTACATTATTACAGAGTTTCATACAAGGCTACACTTGAGAAAAGACTTCCAAACATTTAAATTAGAGGGTTCGATGGAAGATAGTGCTGACCCACAAGAGTGTACTTTGAGTTGCTGTAATTTGCATGTTGATTAAATTCAGACACAAGAACACAAATATAATAAGACGAAAGAAAATATATAGGAGAATGCTCTTTCAGCGGTACATGTGGAGAAACGTCTTACCAGAATGTGGTTCGTTCGAAAAGACGTAAAGCAATGTGAGAAGACTATTCCTTATTAAAGTGAGGGTGACCACTTTCTTCCGCTGACCCCTTGAGTTTGTGGCCAGTATTAATACATTTTTATTGCTACTGGCAGTCGGCAATTTATATCCTTTATTCTTTGCCCATCGTCAGTTATGTTGCTTCCCGAATAGCTAAACTCATCTGCTAGTTTTAGTGTTTCATTTCCTAGTTTAATCTCTACAGTGTAACCAGTTTTAGTTTGACTGGATTCCATTATACGTACTTTATTTTTGTTATTCATCTAGTAACTCTCTTCAAGACCTTGTCATCTCTTTCGACTTCTCTTCGAAGTCGTTTGTTATCTCTGACAGAATTACATTATCATTGGCATACCTCTGCGTTTTTATTCATTGTTACTGAATTGGAATTCGCTTTCCAAAGAACTTCTTTAATTCATCTACTCCACAAACATACATTACTAGACTGGCAATGGGCAGCTGTTACTGAAGCCTGAGGCAGCAATGTTACCTCACCAAATCTAAAAAAGCAACGATTTTTTAAAGCGGAATGAAATTTTAAGCTTTACGTGTTGCTTTAAACAAGGTGTGCAGTTGAGCTAATATATGCATACTATTTGAATTTAACAAATGCTTTGTAGAATTTTGATGAGCTAATATATGCATACTATTTGAATTTAACAAATACTTTGTAGAATATTGAAATGAGATTTAAAACGTTCTCACAAAAATGTGGTTCACAATGTACTTTCATGTATCAAGATCTGATTGTTCTGGGACATGGTAAAGCATTATTAAATTTCAGCCTAACAGCCGTTTGCTTTGGGAGACAGGTAATGTAAAGTTAAAGCAAATGATCCCAGACCAGCATCATACTTTACATCAGGTTTGCATACATGTGTACCAGCATTCTGTGCTGCTTTTTCGAACAAACAACAAACATCTGAAGGTAACGAATTTTTTACTTTCAGCACCATTTTCATTAATGATCTTATCTTTGAGAAGAACTTCACTAATTTCCCTGTCCGTCTGTACTCTCTTCTCATTTCTCCTAAAGTGCTGTGACACTTTTTTCGTTGCATTCATTAATTATATGTTTTTTTCCCTCAACTCTTCCATTAGGTGTGTGTGTGTTTGTGTGTGTGTGTGTGTGTGTGTGTGTGTGTGTGTGTGTGTGTGAGTGAGTGAGTTAGTGATGGATATGAAGGGATTACAGATGAAACAGCTTCTTCCCGAAGTCTTCTTGTCTGACCAGTTAGGCCCACGTCTTCTTCACGAAAGTGCTGGGAACAGGCAGCTGAAGTACTTGGAGGCGCCCAGTTCTCCCTGGGAATTGCTTTTATCCAGGGACCCCTTACATCGTACCTTTTCGGAGATCTTAAAAATAGTAACATACACTAGATAAGAAACAATAATAAGGTAACTAACAGCAATGTGACTGTGCCATTGGTTAAAAACGCATTAAGCGGTGTGTGTTGGTAGCAGATTTGTTAAAACCTTTAAGACATACGTAAACTGTTTAAACGTTGGTGGTTCTTCAGACAAGACAAACTGTAATGCAATTATTTAAGCTTACATATGGCACAAAAGCAAATACACGCTATGTGACCAAAAGTATCCGGACACCCCAACATACGTTTTTCATATTAGGTGCATTTTGCTGCCACCTACTGCCAGCTTTTCCATGTCAGTGACCTCAGTACTCATTAGACATCGTGAGAGAGCAGAATGGGGCGCTCCGTGGAACTCACGAACTTCGAACGTGGTCAGGTGACTGGGTGTCAGTTGTGTCATACGTTTGTACGCGAGATTTCACACTCCTAAACATCCCTAGGTCCATTGCTTCCGATATGATAGTGAAGTGGAAACGTGAAGGGACAGCGTACAGGCCGACCTCGTCTGTTGACTGACAGACCGCTGACAGTTGAAGAGGATCATAATATGTAATAGGCAGATATCTATCCAGATCATCACACAGAAATTCCAAACTGCATCAGAATCCACTGCAAGTACTATGTCAGACACTCAGGCGGGAGGTGAGAAAACTTGGATTTCATGGTCGGGCGGCTGCTCATAAGCAACACATCACGCCGGTAAATACCAATCGACGACTCGCTTGGTGTAGGAGCGTAAACAGTGGTCGATTGAACAGTAGAAAAACGTTGTGTGGAGTGACGAATAACGGTACACAATATGGCGACCCGATGGCAGGGTGTGGGTATGGCGAATGCCCGGTGAACGTCATCTGTCAGCGTGTTTAGTGCCAACAGTAAAATGAGGAGGCGTTGGTGTTGCGGTGTGGTCGTGTTTTTCGTGGAGGGGGCTTGCACCCCTTGTTGTTTTTCGTGGCACTGTCACAGCACAGGTCTACATTGATCTTTTAAGCACCATCTTGCTAGGCCGGCCGGTGTGGCCGTGCGGTTCTAAGCGCTTCAGTTTGGAACCGCGTGACTGCTACGGTCGCAGGTTCGAATCCTGCCTCGGGCATGGATGTGTGTGATGTCCTTAGGTTAGTTAGGTTTAAGTAGTTCTAAGTTCTAGGGCACTGATGACCTGAGAAGTTAAGTCCCATAGTGCTCAGAGCCATTTGAACCATTTTTTGAACCATCTTGATTCCCGTTGCTGAAGAGCAATTCGGGGATGGTGACTGCATCTTTCAACACAATCGAGCACCTGTTCATAATGCACCGCCTGTGGCGGAGTCGTTACACGACAATAACATCCCTGTAATGGACTGGCCTGCACAGAGTCCTGACCTGAATCCTGTAGAACATCTTTGGGATGTTTTGGAACGCAGACTTCGTGCCAGGCCTCACCGATCGACATCGACACCTGTCCTCGGTGCAGCATTCCGTGAAGAATGGATTGCCATTGCCCAAGAAACTTTCCAGCACTTGATTCATCGTTTGCATGCGAGAATGGAAGCTGTCAGCAAGGCTAAGTGTGGGCCAAAACCATATTGAATTCCAGCATTACCGATGTAGAGCGCCACGAACTTGTAAGTCATTTTCAGCCAGGTGTCTGGATACTTTTGGTCACATAGTGAACATAAGGTGTTTCTACGTGCGCATGTATTGAGACATGTCCCTTTCCTTTTACATTCCGTGTGGTGTACGAAAAATTATATCCAAACACGACACATGTTTTTACCATTACGTCCTAACAAACCTTAGTTATGAGTTAATTCGTATATTAAACGACTGTTTTATCTGCGCGCAAGTAGGTGTTTACAAGTCCTTCAGTGTAGTAATATGGCGGCGGACGCAAAGTTCTGGCTTCGGTGACACCAGAGGTACTGTATTGCCCGTCTAGTAATGTATGTCTGTGATTTACTCCTTGCACAATGTACAGATTGATTGGCATAGGCGACAGACTGCAAGACTGTCTTACTCCTTGTCAGCAACTGCTTCCCCTTCATGCCCTTTGACTCTAGCGTGTACCTGTAGTTATTCCTAAGCCAAACTTACCTTTCTGCACGTCGGCTTATAGCAATCTTTCTATTTTTCTGTAAATAATTCGTTATTATTTTCAGCCATGACTTACTAAACTAATGGCTCGATAGTGCAAGTGTCAGCACAGTAATATTACATTTCCCTTGACGTCTTTCGCTTGTCTCATATAGCCTGTAATAACAGATGTAACAGTTTTGCATCAATGTATCGTAATCATTTTGCAGAAATATCATCAATTCCACGTATCGTGTTTCGACTTAGCCTTTGTGTTCTGTCATTATTATCGCAATATTGCATCATTAATCCCACTATCATCTACTACTTCTTCCATTTCCATAATATTGTCTTAAATAATTGTTTTTCTTTGTGTAGCATTTCTATTTATTCCTGTCACTCTTCTCTTTCATTAATATTGGCTTGGGACCAGAGCTCTTGAGGTCCATATAGCTGGTTCTCTTTAATCCAAAGCTTTCCTTTCTCTAATATTCATACACGCGGCATCTGACTAGGCATGCTTCTAGTGCTTTACGTTTCTCCTCTAGCCATTCCTATCTTGACACTTTCAACTTCGCGTGTTTTATTATTTAGTCATTTATATTGGCTTTTGCCTACGTTATTTGTAGCATTATTATGTTTTCTTCTTTCGTCAGTAATATTTAATAATGTAGTATTATTCGTGTATATCCTACTTGCTTTTTTTAAATCCTAATTATGTCACACTGTAAGCTAGCCATTCGTCTGTTACTATATTGTGAAGGTCTCGTCGTCGTAGTCGTCTTCCACATTTCTGCCTCTTACTCAGCTTTAGTGTGCAATACATAACTTATAAATTATGGCCAGAGTCTATAGTCGTTGCTGGAAATGTTTTGCAGTTTAAAACCTAGTTCTTTAATCTCTGTCGTGCTACTATATATTCTATTTGAAACCTTTCGGTGTTTCCAGGTTTCTTCTACTTATAAAACCTTCTGTCACGATTCTTAAACCAAATGTTTTCAGTGGTAAAATTGTGATTCGTGTAACATTATGCGAGGGTTGTCCAAAAAAGTAAGTTTCCATATTTTATAAAAAGGGAATACACACAGTTTATCGTGTTGAAATAGTTTCATTGACAGTGTACAAAGCGTCTTTTCTACATAATCGCTTTTGTGGTAATGTGATGCAAGTTTTTCCAAACCAGTGTCTTACCAGGGCGGATTCTGTGCTCGTAACCAACTGTTCACTGTTGATTATCGGTGATCAAGAGCTTACCTCCAAGATGACCTTTATGTTGAGGTAACAGATGAATCTCACGTGGGGCAAGATCTGGTCAATATGGAGGATGCGGGAACACTTCCCAATTGCATCTTCCGAGCTCCGCCTGGGTCATTCGAGCTTCGTGAGGCTGAGCATTGTCGTGAACAAAGATAATTTCGCGAGACAAAAGTCCAGGACGCTTTTTTGTGAGGGCAGCTCGCAGATTCCTCAAGACATTAAGGTACCTATCTGCATTCATAATGGTGTTGCGAGGCAGGTAGTGAACGAGTAACATCCCCTGGCAGTCCCGAAAGATAGTTGCCATAACTTTCCCTACCGAATGTATGCCCTGTGCCTTTTTTGGGACACTTTCGCCAGGTTTCTTCCACATCATATCTCAGGGTCGAATGGTGGACCCAGGTCTCAACCACTTAAGAATGTTCATACAGCTTTCCCCATTGACAGAAGTTAGGGGTAGCCGCGCGGTCTTGGGCGCATTGACACGGTCCGCACCCCCCCCCCCATGCTCCCCCCCCCCCCCCCCCCGCCCCCGTCGGAGGTTCGAGTCCTCTCTCGGGCATGTGTGTGTGTGTGTGTGTGTGTGTGTGTGTGTGTGTGTGTGTGTGTGTGTTTTATCCTTAGCGTACGTTAGTTTAAGTTAGACTAAATAGTGTGTAAGCCTAGGGACCGATGACCTCAACATTTTGGTCCCATAGGAACTTAACCACCGCAGTACTGACTCAACGATTCGTCTTATAAGACAGACAAAGAAGTCAAACATACGTTTATAGTATGTCTGGATTTTGAGAACATTTTTGGCCATGGTGACTGGAATATATGCTTTGAAATAATATACAAGAAGCGACAGGTTATCTGCAACTTGTACAGAAATCGGGTTACAGTTGCGACAGTCGAAGGGCGTGGAAAAAGAAAGGGAAGCAGTGGTTGAGAAAGGAGTGAGGCAGGGTTGTAGCCTATTCCTCTATGTTATTCAGTCTGTACATCGACCAGGTTGTGAAAGAAAACGAGGAGAAATTTGGAAAGCGTATTAAAGTTCGGATAGACGGAATAAAAACATCGGGGTTTGGTGATGAGATTAAAATTCTGGCACAGGTTTCAAAGGAGTAATAAGATCAATAGAACGAAATGGATAGTATCTTGAAAAGAGATTGTGAAATTTCAACCAAAGTAAAACATGAGTAATGGAATGTAATCGATAGTGAGGGATTAGATAAGAAATTGAGACACCAGTAGTAGTTGATGAATTTTGCTATTTTGGCCACAAAATAATAGAAGATGGCTGAAGTAGAGCGGTTACCTACGGAAAAATGCTCTTATCGGATCACAGAAAAGGCGAATGTGCTCCTGTTTAACGTAAAAGCTCTGACTGAAAACTGGGCCTTCCAGCTGCCTCATTCTACCTTCCTCAGCACGTTTAAAAATTTTCCCAACAATTTTGGCATGTGAGCATTTTGCACTCTTTTTAACACGCAACTCACCTCTCACTCCCACAAGCTCCCATCGTTGTTAACTCGCTCACACTAGTCCATTGCTGTAGGTCGCCCATATCCGTCCACTCCCACTTGCCCATTCTCACTCACTCATCTAGTTCAACTCATTGTCATAATCTCTTTATGTCTTTCTTTCACTGTCTCCTGTCTCACAGCCACTGTCTCCTTCGTTCTGTCCTATCACTACTTTCTCCTCTGATTGTCACTGTCTCCCTCTTGGCTTTTTTCTACTCCACTTGTCTCATTCATTCTTTCCTTCCAATACTGCTGCTGTGCCTTTTCACTGTCACTGTCTCTTCCTCGTTGTTATTGTCATAAGTTCTCTCTCTCTCTATCACTGGCTCGCACCCAATTCCACTTTCTCCTTCTGTCTATTCCTCTCCCGCTGGCACAGTCTCCAAAACTCTTTTCGTATCCCTGTTTTATCACTGTCAACTACGTTCCACTGCCACTGCCCCCCCCCCCCCCCCCCATCTTTCTGTTAAACTGCCATTGTTTCATTCGCTCTTTCTACACCACAATAACCTTCTACTGCCTTCCAGTCTTTAATACTTTTCTGTCTGTCTCCCACTGCCACTGTCTCCTTTTCTCTCAGCGAACATGTTTGGATGCCAGAATCTTTGAGAAAAATTTTAAAGGTGCTGAGGAAGGGAGAATGAAGCAACGGGCACCGCACGGAGTTTTTCTAAATAAACAAGAATGTATTCTCATTTTCTGTGCCCCAATTAGAGCATTTTTCCATTTGGTCCCCTTCTTTTCGCTGCTACAGCAGGGCATGTTAACAGATGTGAAAAGAATTCATAGATCAGTAGTTTCTGATGATAACGATGACACTGATTGCATATTTGTCCGTGTTATGTCACTGTATAAACTACGTTTGTGCCTCACACCGGATTTTGCGCGCGTGTGCAAATAGGATAGCTATGAACCTCTATATGTAGAAACGAGTAGAGATATCAAGAAAATTTTCGAGGTTGTTCGAGATAGGGATCCTAGATTTGCTGTGCACCTGTGCACAGCATTCTTGGAATCTGCTGCTCGGTACCGCAAAACCGTTTTTCGACTGTTTCTCGATAACGGCTAATGAATTTTTAACGGATAGATGGCACTTCTAGAGAAATGCCTATAACGTTAAAATTGAGCAGTTCGCTGCAGTTAGTTATTTAGATATCCGCTGCTGACGGAAAAAAATGGTGAATGAAAAAAGTTTTTTCTTGTTTCCTCAGGAATCGGCCATGAACTAAATGGTGCATCCATAAGTCCCGTAAAGCATACCGTAGACCACATCTAATGAAAAAGAAACCAACCAACCGATTTGCTCCATTTGCGTAAGCTGGAGTAAGTGTGCAATGTTCAAATTTTGACCCTGTAGTGTAGGTTAGTTACAGTAAAACAATCCTGTTGGGTAAACAAATGGTCTGTAGCCCAATGGCTATCCAAAATACTTGACCCTACCTTTGTATCACCAATAGAACCCGGGTTATGAGCACCGAGAAAATTTCGTTTTTATGTGTGGCATTTTGGAACGTATTGGCAGCGTACGCTGTCGCTTACGTACCGATAAAAGGCCGATTAGCAATGGCAAGAAAAGCGTTTCAGAAAAAGAGAACTATGTTAACGTCAAATATAAATGTAAATGCTAGGAAGTCTTTTCCAAAGTATTTGTCAGGAGTTTAGCGTTGTCCGGAAGTGTAACGTGAACGATCAAGTTTTGACAAGAGGAGAATATTTACTTTTGAAATGGGTGCTACATAATAATGCTGACGATATGTGGGTGGATCATCGGGTTATTGACAAGGGGCTGTTGAAAAGGCGTAAAGGAATCGTCAATTTGCGAATGAAGGAAAGCGTTCAGGAGAAAGGAGGGGGGGGGGGGGGGGGTGGGGGGGGAGGCAAAAGACTGTAGAGGGACGTAAAGGTTTGACGACAGTAAGAGTTTCAGTTTGATGCAGGCTGAGGTAGTCACGTAGAAACCAAGAGCCCTGTACATTATAGACTGGAGACCAGCATCAAACCAGCGTTCTGACTGAAGACAACATTAGCACACTTAACGACCATAGTCACCCGTGATATTACCGTATTCGTATAATAGTTCGCGGTTAGTCTTACGCACTTACTAGTTAACGGAGAGTTGCCTCAAGGAGACAATTACTGAAAAGGTTCATGTTTTGTATTACTTCGAGCAACGTATCTGTGAATTAGGTGTGTAACAGAATAAAAATTAACTAATAAACATAGCATCAGAGCCACTCCTTTCGCCGAATATACGGGATGCTAAACTAGGGTTTGCCCTACATTAACGCTCGCAATACCAAAAGGGGGGGCGGCGAGGGGATCCCACTTCGTGCCCACCTTTTGAAAATGTTGTAATTTTGTCAATTACCTTACACTTTAAAATTTTTCTAGTGATTTATTCCACCAAATTCCATAAATGTGTTAAAATTTTCAGTCAAACTTAAAAGTTTGTCTCATTAGTAGACCTTACTTTCCACAATGAACGTCATATTCAATATTTTCAGGTTCAGTACTTTACTGACACGTCAGTTATGTCTTTGACAATTATGATATAGATAAAAGTCAACAATAGTTAACGAAATTTGCATGTTTCCAATTTTATATTTGGTTTGGCATGAAGTATCCCCCTTTTAGTGGTATACGTTATTGAAAAGTGGTGATGTTGCTAAGAGTGTGCTACAAGGTATTTTCATGTTCTGGGCCCTACAGATACATCAGTACCTCTTTAAAAAGTATGTTCTTATTACAAGCCAACAACAATTAAACGAATTTACCTTAAAAAAACTTTTTGGATGGGCGTAAAGTACCCCTTTCACCCCCTGGTAATGCGCGTTATCAAAAATTCGTTCGTATTGCTAGGATTAATCAAATGTAGTGTGGAACGCTTACGGCCCATCCCAATAACGGCTTGTTACCAAAATTTAGAAATTTTATGAGCAGTTAAATAGAGGTAATCTAGTTGCTTGCCAAGAATCTGTATTACCTTTTGAGAGATAACCGGCATAAATTTTGTGCCAAAAGAAGAACTGGTTATTCCATTCTACAACACGATTTAGTTATGAACACGGCCCAGTGATTGTTGGCTTTGAATATTCCAACGTGACAGTAAAGAGTATTTAAGCTTAAATCGCAGGGAGCGTGTTTGTTATAAATCGTAGACTGGGCACATTTAGTCTACCTTGCCGTGTAAGAAAGAATTTTGAATAAATTAAGAAAAATTATCTTCGATTTGGTTGGTCTGGATATAACTCGGCAAATAGGACGAAACCGGTCATAACTTTGTTAACATCCTCGAGCAAAATATAGCAGTCCTTAAAAACAATGTTACGATAAGTAGAAAGAAGACAATGGACCCGTTGTAGACTTTAAAACAAGGATACGTTTACTAAGGACTTACCCAAGTAAAAACTAACCGTCATTGCGTTTATCATAGAATTTTGATAACTATAAAAAGAGTTTTGCGTTTATCGTAGACCGAAAATAGCCAAACTGAATTTTTTCTGTAGTGTCAGAAGACGATACACAACAAAAACTGGCATTAATGACGAATGGATTTTAAGTATGTGTCTGTTATTAAAAACAATGTGCTCATCAAACTAGTTTTGCCGTATGTTTAAGCTGTTGCATGCACTATAAAGTACGAATCACGTAAATTTCCTATAGTGAGCTGTCTGGTTTTAACTGTTTGCTTATTGATTCGTTCGATGCCAAATGGACTAAGAGTTCGCGCATGACCATAATGCAGTTTGATAAAATTTTGTGTGAAGCTTCGGACATGTTCCCAATGAACATTGGTACAGTTTTTCGAACACCAGTTCAGTACATCTGGAGATATAGCCATTTGTTTGACCCCATATCGCAGCTATCAACAGTGCACCTCTGAGTTTTCGGCAGATTTGAAGCATAATATCGTGGGTTTCATTACCACAGGTTCCCGTGCCTGATGATACTTTTCTTTAAGTGTCATAGGCCAAAGATAGAAAACGATCCTAAGCTTATGTTTACTTCAAGGTACTTCGAATTTTTTACACTCTTCTTTAATTTGGTGAAGGGTCTATCCGGTATCAGAAGCCCATAACTAGTGGATGAATGAAGACTGAAACTTGGCGTAACTTAAGCATAGAACTAAAGCGTTCTATTTTCAAAAGAACTAACCGATTTTATATCTTTTACAGGAATGCACATATACCGTTTGTTGGGCTTTTTACAATTATGTTTAGGATCAAAGTTTTCATTTATCTTTCGCAAATGTTCTATGCATCTTACACCACACGCACGGCAAACATGCATTCAGATTCGTCCCATAATTTTGCGAGCGTGTCTTGAGTTCTTGCATTCACTGCTGTTGCTGTGCGGCGTCGCAGTCAATCCGAGGGTTTTGGAAGGTGAGTAACCTACACGGAGCCTTTCACTGCCCCCCCCCCCCCCCCCCAAAAAAAAAATAGATTCCGTGAGATCGGGCGACCTCGGAGGCCACTGGTGCAATGAGAGATCCTTACTCCCCTAAGTCGTCGTCTCACGGGAGGTGAACACGCAAGTGGTCGAGGAACCAGTGACAATCATGGCGTGCAACTCCACTTTCCGCAACACTGCGTAGCGTGAAATAAAGAATCTGGCAAGTCAGATTTTTGTCTCATGAACAACCTGGCCAGTGACATGCGACGTTACAAGCAGAATATAAGAGCGCCGTTTTGTATGACGGTAAACATCGTTTTTACTGGACTTTCTTTCTTGTAAAGCGTGTGATATGTATGTAAGCGGTTTTTAAGCATCAACAAGTGAAAGATCTCTCGAAACGCGTCGTCTTATCTACGATTTGTTATAATAAAATGTCAGGAAAGTACATAACGGTAGGTAAAGACTTCCTGTAGTTGACGTTTTTAGTGTTATAACTTCCAGAAGCGCCTCTTTTCGATACATTCTGCATATTAAATATCAGTCATGGCCTTTGTAGATACAGTCTTTAGACACTGTATGCCAAATTTGGAGCCGCGATTTGTTTGTCGAAGTGGTAGCTCAGTTGATAGCTTCGTAGGCTCTGAGTTACGGAGAGGAAGGGTGCAGGTTCGCGTCTTCACTCTTCCAATATCTTTTCAGTCTTTCATTTTCTAAGAGATTCAGTGTCTTTCTTAATCATTTAATAGAAGTATTATTCCCAAAAGTCGATGTTGTGTCTTTTAAATAATGTATTAGCTGGCCATTCATGTTGCAAATGCCAACGACTAGAATGTTTCCCAGTGCCCAGAAATGTTATTGTGGCTGTCAGTCTGTCTGAAAGTAAATACAAGTTACACACTGAAAATGTTTATTATTATGAAGCTTTTTGTAAAGTATATATACCTGTCTCTGGTTTATGAACCGGCATTTCTTTGTGTCTTGCCGGTAAATATATTTTTCAATAACGGTGAGCAGCTTTGAAAAAATCTACTCTTCCATTCGAACGAAATTTCGAAAATATCGCGATCTTGAAATCTGTGTGATGAAGTAGTACGTTTCTTCAGTGTGTTGGTAATCAGTGAAATGTCGAGAATGTGGAGATATATACAGTGTGTTTGGGGAGGAAAGGTCAGTATTTTACACAATGATAGTATAAGTAATTCTAAACAAAAATGTTATATGAACATAGGTCCACAAATGCTTCGTTAGTGAGGTATGGGTATTGAAAGGAACTTTAATTCTGCAAAATTGATGTGCATAACGTGAATGTATACGCAATACAACTGGACCGTAACATGATTTTCTTGCAAACAATGCATGGGTACTTGCCATGTTTACGCTATGCAACCTACCACGTATTATGGTCATGTGACATCCGTTGTTCAGTCACCCATTGTTTGCGCTGTTGTGCAGTGTATGCCGCATTGTGTAGTGTACCGGCGCCGAATCTGTTAGGTGTGTAGTGTATGGTGTTAACTGTGTTCGTACAAGCGCTGCTAACAATGCCACACGTCTACAGTAATGAGAAATACGCAGATATTGTGTATGTTTATGGCTTCTGGGACGGTAGTGCTACCGCAGCAAGAGAAGAATACCAAAGGCGCTTTCCAAGTAGATTATCTGATCGCAGGCTGTTTACCAAAGTGTTTATCACTTTTCATGTAAGCAGACATTTTTCGTCGTAGCGTGCACATCAACAAACTTTGCAAGAACAGGAAGAAATTATCACAAGTGTTCAACGAAGTCCTAGTATGAGCTTACGAAGAATGTCCCTGCGTATGAATGTCCCACAGGTACGTCTATGGGAAACATTACATGTGGAAAACCAGTATCCATTTCAAATACAGCGTGTGTCCAAAATCTCCACGTTGGTGACAATGCCCAACGACTTTAATTCTGTCACAGGGTAATTGAGAGCAGTCATTTGCTTACATACCTACTATTCACTGACGACGCGCAGTTTTCACGCCGTGGAATAAACAACATACGCAATAATCATCAATGGTCACGGGAAAATACACACACGTCAGTGGATAGCAATTTCCAAGTTCGTTTTGTCATAAATGTTTGGTGCGGCATGATCGGTAACCTTTTGATGGGTCTAATCAGCGATTGGCGGAAGAGAGGTTCGTACCTGCATTTTTTGGAAAATTCATTTGTGGAATTATTGGAAGAGGTTCCTTTAGCCAAGCGAACTGGAATGTACTTTCAACATGACGGTGCCCCTCTACATGTTACCTCACTTGTGAGGGACCACTGGCCTCCAAGATCACCTGCCTTACACCTTTAGATTTCTGTTTATGGGATTGAATGAAATCAGAGGTGCACAAAGTGAAGGTAAATACACGAGATAAACTGTTTCGTCGCATCATGGACGTTGCTGAATTGATTAGGAACCAACCACAGGCAACTGAACAAGCAACACATGTTATCGCTAGAGCGCAAAAGTGCATGGACGTTCGTGGTGGGATATTCGAACCTGTTCTGTGAACTTTACAACATCTGTACGACAAGTGTTACAGCCGTTTATAAAAGACGTGGTACGTCTTTTTAAACTGAACATAAAACAACATGCATTTTGTAATGTATGATGTACTACATGCAAAGTAAATAAACATTATGTAAAAATGGGTAACATAAATGTACTTCTCTGTAACATTATTTTCAAGAAAATCACGTTAGGGTCCAGTTGTATTGCGTGTACGTTCACGTTGTGCACATCAGTTTTGCAGAATTAAAGTTCCTTTCAATACCCATACCTCCTTAACGAAGCATTTGCAGACGTATGTTCATTTAACACTTTTTGTTCAGAATTATTTATACTATCACTGTGTAAAATATTGATATATATATATATATATATATATGTGTGTGTGTGTGTGTGAGAGAGAGAGAGAGAGAGAGAGAGAGAGAGAGAGAGAGAGAGAGAGAGAGAGAGAGAGAGTTCGGGGGGGGGGGCGGGGGGTGGAGGAGGTCAATATTTTACACAGTGATAGTATAAATAATTCTGAACGAAAAGTGTTAAATGAACATACGTCTGCAAATGCTTCGTTAGGGAGGTATGGGTATTGAAAGGAACTTTAATTCTGCAAAACTGATGTGCACAACGTGAACGTACACGCAATACAATATATATATATATGCCCTAACTATATTCAATTTGAAACCGAAAATGAGATGAAAATTCAATCGAGTTGACGAATAACTTCTACTAGTGTGTATCTCAGATCGTTGTACAGCATTATGTAGTGTTCGTCCCACCAGTAATCACCATATAATGACAGTGTTTGCAGCAAAAACGTGACTGCAACGGGATGGCGTTTTTTTTTTTGAAGGAAATAACACAAATTCATGATTATTTGATGGAAATATGTTTACACACATCGCCAAATCCCTTCTTTACTTCACATCTGAAAGCAAAAAGGGAGAAAAAAAGAAAAAAAATGAAGATCGTGAGAAACGTTGCGTACTGTGTGAAAGTCGATGTCGCTCTCTTCATGTAAATGATCCAGTTTTATTAATTTTCATCTCCCTTCGTAATCAGTTGACAATGTTTGCAGATAATAGGGTTCCCAATTACTACGGGGAAATGTTCTACAACACAATAAAATGTTTATTAAGATAAACAAGCTGATAGCAAAAGTGTAAGTTTACTTTTACAGGTGACATTACTATTGCTAATACTCAAACATATTTTTAAACGTTTGGATATGACAGAGAAGACTCGAAACTATGGGTGTAAGACGATCCAGGATCATTTTTGTTACCGCAGTTAGAGGCTAATTCCATATTTTCATTGGCAGTTTCCTAGTTCTTGCGTAACAGGATTTACACTCAGGTGCTTTTTTATGCTGTGGCATTTACGTATTACAGTATAAAAAATTAAACGCAACTGACTATAATCATTGATTCAATACATTGTCCAGACAGAGACCAGTTCTTATGATACCTATAAAAACAAGGATAGTTATTGAAAAAAAAAAGTTTTACAGGATTAAGAGTAATTCTATTGGTCCGTTATATATAACCTACAATTAATGACAAGTTTAATGACGACATTAAGATGAAAGCAACACACGCAGCTTCGCAAAAGATGACGGAGAACTCTGAACTTCGGTGCCGGATCTGCCAGATGGGCAGAACACATCGTCATCAAGTATAAGGAAACTAACAATTCAACTGTAGGAAATTCTAAATGTCTGCACCATTAGTAGCGTTGAGAAACAATTGATGAAGCTAAAATTAAACAAGGCACTAGGGCCCGAAGGAATCTCTGACACCGAGCGAGGTGGCGCAGTGGTTAGACGCTGGACTCGCATTCGGGAGGACGACGGTTCAATCCCGCGTACGGCCATCCTGATTTAGGTTTTCCGTGATTTCCCTACCTCGCTCCAGGCAAATGCCGGGATGGTTCCTTTCAAAGGGCACGGCCGACTTCCTTCCCCATCCTTCCCTAATCTGATGAGACCGATGACCTCGCTGTCTGGTCTCCTTCCCCCAACAAACCAACCAACCAATCTCTGACAGATTCTATACAGAATTTGCGGCTGAGTTAGCTCCTATTTTAACCTTAATATAACTTAGATTCATTGAACAAAATATTGTACCCTGTGATTGGAGGCCGGCCGAAGTGGCCGTGCGGTTCTAGGCGCTGCAGTCCGGAACCGAGCGACCGCTACGGTCGCAGGTTCGAATCTTGCCTCGGGCATGGATGTGTGTGATGTCCTTAGGTTAGTTAGGTTTAATTAGTTCTAAGTTCTAGGCGACTAATGACCTCAGAAGTTAAGTCGCATAGTGCTCAGAACCATTTTTTTTATTGGAAGAAAGCGCAAGTCACACCCGTCTACCATCCTGAAGGTCCTGGATCTAGACAGTCAGAAGGATACAGTAATTCTTGGCTTTTGAAAAGCATTTTATTCGGCACCATGCCAACGTTTATTAACAAAAGAAAGATTGTTTGCGGTACCAAACGAGATTTGTGACTCAAGAGTATATCATGGCAGGGAGGGCGCAATATGGATGGAGAACGATCGACAAAGTAGACGTAACTTCACGTGTCCCCAGGGAAAGTATGTGGGAGCCCTTGCTGTTCATTTGTATAGTAATTACTTGGTAGAGAATGTCAATAGTAACCTCAGATTTTTTGCAGATGATACAGTTACCTTCGATGAAGTACTGTCGGAAAAAGCTGCAGGAATATCCAGTCAGATCTTGATAAGATTTCAAAGTGGTGTCAAAACTGACAGTTTGTCTTAAATGTTCAGAATATGAACTCGTGCACTTCACAAAACGCGGTAAAGTACGAGGGTCCTTCAATAAGTAATGCCACACCACTTTTTCTTGGCCAGTTTCGGTTGAAAAAAAAATGTACGATTTGTAGTGGGACATCCTGGAATATTAGCGCTTTAGTCCACATAGTTTCATGAAGTTCCGATAGATGACAGCGCTGTACGTAGCCTTCAAAATGGTGTCTGTAACGGAGGTACGTTTCAAGCAGAGAACTGTCACCGAGTTTCTTTTGGCGGAAAATCACAGTATCGCAGATATTCGTAGTACCTTGCAAAAGGTCTACGGAGACATGGCTGTGAACAAAAGCACGGTAAGTTTGGGCGAGACGTTGTCATCATCGCAACAACGTCGCGTAAACCTTTCCGATCTCCTGCCATACGCACGCAGCTATGACGCCTTGACTCCTGCAATGTTGGAACGTGCGGACACTCTCGTTCAAGATCATCGACGGATCACAAACAAACACCTCGATCGTCGACTGGACGTCTCTGTTGGTTCTGCTCACACACTCTTCCACCAGTTGGTGTCCTCGTAAAGTGTGTGCCCGCCGGGTTCCTCGCCACCTAACAGAAGACCATAAAGAGAAACGAAGTATTATTTGTGCAGAATTGCTTGGCGTTGCGAGGCTGATCGTGACAATATTTTGTCGTGCACCGTGACAGGCGATGAAATACGCATAGATAGGATTAAGAGGGAATATTGAAAGAGTTCAAAGATGGGCGGCACTAGTTTTCACAAATTCGTGACACTTGGGTGGGCGCAACGGAAATGATGAAAGAACTGAGGTGTCAACGGTTGATGGTGGAGAGCAACTATCTAGCGAAAATCTTATATAGTACGGTGCTTGAAAAAAAATTGTTACACGCGTCAGCGGTGTTCTTAAACTTACGTGTAATGTACTTTCGCATCCAATATGTTGTCTCCTGCCTTGTTTGTGAAAGATTTTGCAAAAAGAACCTATTTTGTAACTCAGATGGCGTAGAAGCTTTTTTTTGCGCTTTCGTAAATGACGATTATTCACATAATTTTTAAGGGGAAAATTGTCTAGCTCAAAAAGTGGTTCATCATAGAGTTGCGATTGTACAAAAATATAGGACTGTTAGATGTTTACTGCTCTGCGTTGAAAAAATCGGAAAATTTGTTTTACCCCATTTTTTGGGTTATCGCACATGGCTTTAAGTTGGCCACAAATACTCAGATGTTTTACACTTTCTGACAGTTTTGGTACGCCTTCCTTCTATTATTCATGAGTTGTCTGATTTATGTTGGAATGTTTTGATGTGGCTGAGTGAAAATGCGGTGAGAAGTAAAATGGTTAAACCGTTAATTGAGCCAAAGAAAACACGGATAGAGAATGTTATAAGATCAAGAGTCTAAAAAACGTGTCTTCGTGAAGCAGCACAAAGATACAATGATTTCCAGTTTGTAAACATGACAGGTGTGCTACCTAAATATTGGCATTATTGAACGCATCCTGTTGTGCGGTAGTTTCTCGCTGTCGTCCCCTGACGTACGTTTTAGTCGACGACGACAGCAACCCTAGTCGGGAAATATTTTTTTGCGAAGTGATGTAACAATGAAGTACAACGCTTAATTTGCTTTAAAATATTAAAGATGTGTGTGCCATTTCTATGAAGTAATAAGAGTCAGGAAATTATGGTTACAGTAACAAGTTAATAACGTAACAATAACTCTCTCATAGTGTAGAATAAAAATAGAAAATAGCGTATTTTCTGCCTGTGCCTACATAATATGTGTTTATGTGCTTGTATCTCATGAAAACGGAAAAATTAACACGAAAAGTAGAATATTCAACCTTTGTGAAAACAAAGCATTGACTATTCGCAGTACCCAAATAGTGGTGTGATTCCCAATCACTACATGAGTTCTGAGCAGATTTCAAAAAGTCAAAATCAGCAGGAGAGTACTAGTAATTTTTTTTGCAGGATTAAACCATTCATCACTTTTCAAAAAAGCAGCAAACGGTGGATGGACTAAGAGTTCCTTTATTTTCCTATTCAATATTTTGATTCTTTGTATCTTGGAAAATGGAAGAGTTGAATTTTTCGATCTTTGTTCGATTCCTACGTTTATTACAGCAGTTAACAGGAATTAAAGCCGAAAACGGTTATTTTGAGCGGTTTTAGCTAACGGGTTAATTTAGGGACGTCGGTTAAACGCTCAACTAACGGTTTTCGGGTTATATCGGTTTTTTTTTTTTCCAGCGCCAGCTTAACCTGAGTGTTATCGGCGTTCAAAATAACCGGTTTCCGAAGCAATCTATTTTCGGTTTTTTGTTTCTGTGATTTCCTGTGATAAATTTAGAAATCGAATACAGATCGAAAAACTTTGACTCCATCTGTTCAAGATATTAAATTAAACAGGCACACATAAGAAAACTTAGTCCGATCAGCATTCGCTGCTTTTCTGGAAAAATTTTAAGTGGTTGAGTACTACAAAAAATCGCCAATATTCTTTAATTGTAATGTTTTGAAACGCTGCTCAAAAATCATGTTTTAATCCAGGATCGTACCACTGTTACGAATAGTGAGTACTAGAGGGTGAAAATTGAGTTTGGAGAACTCTTTTTTTTTCGTGTTAAATTGTCCGTTTTGAAAGCCCTCAAGCAGATAAAGACATACTATGTAGACACAGATAACAGATCAGCTACCTTCTATTTTTATTATAAAGCCCGAATGAAAAGTTTTCTCCATATATGATGTCACAAGTTTGTCGTGACTCCTCCTGTTCTTAATCTTTTAAAGCTAATGGAGCATTATACTTCATTGATACCGCACTTCGTAAAATACATGCAAGCTAGGGACTGTTCCATTCTATAATACAACTAATGCCCGACGACGGTAGGAAGAAACAAACATATAGACCAAACGGGGCAAGTCTCGCACACTACATGTACACGTGTACCATCCAGTAGGCCACGCCACATGGTAGCAAGTACATTATTCATTAAGCATTGCTGTACCAATTCTAATGTCATGTGTTTGTTGCTTATGCCTATCGGCGCTGTCGTCAAAACAGCACCGATCGCTTTTCCCATTTTGCTGTAATGACTCAATATTTCAAAGCAGTGGAAATTTTACGAATAAAAATTATTCGTTTTTTGAAAAAGGTTTATCCAAATAGTTTAACACTGCTGCTATCGCAAATTGATATTTCGGTTCTTTACCCGGTTATTAGTAAAAAAAAAAAAAATGCCTGTTATAACCGAGACGAAACAAAGACCGAAAAATACCGGTTATTCTTAACCAAAATGCCAGTATCTGTTTTAACCTGTCGGTTTTAACGTAGTGATGGGAAAACTGGCGTGGAAAATAAGTGATATAACCGAAAACCGGTTGCTTCGGCAGTAACTACCATCCCTACGTGACAGTGATATGCAAGAATGGACGTAAATGTAGACGATGCTTTTTCTGCAAAACCACACGAAACACGCGTTGTGTAAATAGATGTCGAGTTTCTCCTTTGCGCTAGTGACTATGTGAACGTTAAAACAGTCGAATAAGGCACTTATTTGAAATTTCAGTGTATTGCGAACGAGTGGGTGACATTTCACCTGAGTTGATGCCGTGAGAAAAGCACGAGGGAGCGAGTCCGGTGGTGGGGATCTGCGTAGCTGGATCGATGGCACGGCGCCGGTCGGATGCTGTGGTGTGAAGGCAGGAAGGCCCCCTACCCGCGGCGCGCGCGCGCTCTACGCCGACGCGCGCAGCCGCCGTGCCGGCCGCCGCCGCGGGCTTCGCCGCCGGCCAGTGGCATGGCGCCGCCGACGGCTGCCATGTAGCTCGCCGGGCTTCCACACCGCCGTGCCTCCACATCCATTTGTCTTCCACGCGGCCACGCACTCGGTCTTCCAACTCCTCATATATTATATGAAACACAGCCAGATATTTTTTTGATAACGTTTTACTTCCCAGTTCCTCGCACTTGATCTAGCACAGTAGTGACGGTCGGAAAAGGACGTCTGCGCCACAAGTGACATTCGCTGCTCGGTTACTCCAGCGCTTGCGATTTATGTAATAAACTGCAGTGTTTCCTCTGTCCGAAGGGGCGCACGACACTATTGGATAATTGTGAAGTGAAGTGTACGAGCAACAGAATGTGATGAAACCTCTGCTGTATCATCGAAGAAGCTTCTCTTTGTTTACAGAGCGTTGATGAGCTAACGAGTAACGCACCTCGTGGTTGGTGTTCAGTGACAATCGTCACCGGTTTAATTCCATTCTCGAAGGAACTGGAGCACAAACAAGAATGGATCAAAGTAACTCCTATTGCCTCACTAATGCCTGCACATCGGTCGTTAACAGAGTGGTTTCTGACTACTTCCACGTGCGACGATGTGCCTTTGGGACACTAGAAGCCGAGAATGTGCGCCCTGTTCGAGTCTGCTGAGGAGGCAGACGATGCTGAAGACGTTGCCTCGCAACATTCGTACTGTTTCGCCTATATGTGCGACTGATGAAGGTGGTGCGATGATGGACGTTGTTGTCGTTCGGATAGTGCGAGCACCGTGAGCATGGGCTAGCCCGGCGTCTCCCCAGGCGCAGAATGCTCTTCTCGCGCGGTGCCAGCTCCAGGCGACAACAGCAGCAGACGAGGCGGCGGCAGGCGGCCGACGACCGCGGAGTCTTCGAGCGCCTGTGGCGCGGTGCGTGGACGCAGCAGCAACAGCACCAGCTCCGCAGCGGGCGGCGTGCCGGCTTCGTGGCGCGCTGTTGCTGCCACTGCGTCGCCAGGCACCCCCCGCCGCCGCCGCTGCCGCCACCCCCGCCGCCCCCGCCGACGCACACGGCGCTTTCCAACCTGCAGATCTGCGTGCTCGCGCCGCCACACTCGCGGCGCACGCTTAGGTCTGTCGTCAGGTGAGCGACCCACTCCTCCCGCTCTGCGCTCTACTGTCTTCAAATAGGAGGAAGGGGAGAGCTGTGTACTTCAGGAAAAGCGGAACACCCTACTTGATACCGCCTCTCGTATGATTCGTCTGTTTCCTCACGAATACACTCCATCTCCACCCTGTGCGTTCATGTGGCCACGGGCCGCGGTAGTCTAGCGGTTCTAGGCGCTCAGTCCGGAACCGCGCGACTGCTACGGTCGCAGGTTCGAATCCTGCCTCGGGCATGGATGTGTGTGATGTCCTTAGGTTAGTTAGGTTTAAGTAGTTCTAAGTTCTAGGGGACTGATGACCACAGATGTTAAGTCCCATAGTGCTCAGAGCCATTTGAACTATGTGGCCACGGTTGAGCTGTCTGCCTTTTCTGCTGTCAAACGCATTGGCTGACTGGAGTTCCGAGTCCAGGCAACAAGTACGCTTAGCAACAGCTTGCATGACCGATAGACGACGATTGGGTCGGTCTAACCTAGCTTCACCTGTCAGCGATGTGAGGAGTCGCCAGAAAAGACGCGTGTCGCCTTTCCCCGGCTGGATATCTGGGGTGTGTGAGGGACACGCAAGTCGCGGAAGTGGCGTCCAGTTGAAAGAGTTGCACCAGGTCACTGAACCACACAAAATCGCAACATCGTGCAGAAAGAATTTTTGATAGCGTGAAGGAACTCACCGATTGTACTTACCTGGAAATAAAATGCAGCAGTAGAGATTGGAAATTCATATTTAACTTTAGTAACTTGTTCTGGTTGAGCAGTAGTCTGAAGATGTCTGTAATGACCGAAACCTATTTCCGCCATTAAATATACGATCCCAACGGCTACTTTTTATTTCTGTCGTGAAGTAACTAGGCTGAACACCCGATAGTCGGCTGGAATCACGAACAGAAAACCTGATAGACGAAAAGTTATATTGATTGAGGGCAAGACGCTGAGTAGGTTAAAGAATGCACAATATTGGAGCAAGGTCGTTGATATTCGCATTTATAGTCGTCATGAAACTACCTCCAAGAATTTTGTTCTCCACTCCACCTGCCCTTTCGTAGCGTGTCTCCCAACATTGTACGTCCCTATCATTGAAGGACACTATTAGTCGCTGATTCATCCGTCTAACGATGTCGGATGGCCACGATGTCATTGGACAGGAGAGTTTACTAACGAGGAGATCACATTTAACCTGCGCTCTTTGGTTTTCTTCATATTTAATATTCAGCGCCGAAGGTCAATTTTTGGAAGCATTACGATGCATTCCTCAAAAACATTCGAAAAAAATGTACTCTGAAGATTTCCGAGCGCTCTTACACGTAAATGGTATCGAACTTTATAGCAGACACGGCCGTATCTGCGTACGTAGTATTATCGGCCCTGTAATTGCGAAGGCGTTGCTTCGTTTCTTGCCAGATTTTTTAAAACTTTTTGTTGAATTCTACTTGCGTATCAATTTGGAATTTTAATCACCACATTTTGAATCATACTTTTTAACGAAAATAATATTTTGTTTTTAATTAGTAATCCCATTTAAATGCACGTATTCGTACTAAATTTAAATTTGGTACAGAAACGTGAAGTATACACAGAAAGTAAAGCATTATTTCTAGTGATCAGGAGAACATACAAACGTAATATTAAAAATAGTGCTGTTGATATACATAACTTTTTATTTAACAATAAAACATTTTGCGCTGAATTAAGTTTTATTTTTTATGAATACTCGCATTTACATGTGATTAGCAGTTCAGATGTTATATTTTTGTTAGAAATTATTATTCATTGTATGTTGGTTAACACACGTGGAATTCAAATAAAAGTAAAAAGAAACATCGCATTTTGCAAAAATCGAACGACCATTCTAGCAGTTATAAGGTTGAAATGGCACATACTCAACTACGAACGGATTTATTAAAACATTTGAGATTTTTTATACTTGACCGGCCTCGAAACTCTTAAAGTCGATGTCTTCGAGTGTTTGTGAATGGTGCATAGTACTGCATTCGTGCTTTGGGAAATTCATATCCGGACACTGACCTTCAAATTCCACATGGTGTTCCAGGAAGGATGTTGAATATTCAGAGAAATGACAGGAACGAACATTCGAAGTAAAAAGGTTTAGTAAACATGGACCTTAAAATGCATACCTAAAAACTATGAGATCTCGTCGTCTCTTCGATACTGTGAAACACATCTCTCCTACTGCAAGCTCTTTGTTTGTCGTATTTTGGGAGGAGCAGTGTGGACCAAAGCAAGAAAAAATTATCCAGTAAACATGAGCCATAAAATGCACACCTTAAGTGCCATGAGCACTTAATCAGTAAAAGAGATGTGTTCCACAGTAGCGAAGATGAACATGTGCTCGTAGCTCTTAAGGTATGCATTTCATAGCCCCTGTTTACAAGACTTTTTTTGCTTCGAATTATCGTTCCTGTCGTATCCCTGAATACTGACCGGGTCGATGTACCTGATATACTTTCGGCGTTATCATTTAAAGAGCCTTACATTCAATTGTTAAATAGTTAATAATCCTTAAATAGGTGACCCACTGTGGAATCATGTCGTGCGTCATGGTATTCCGTCAACGAGACAGTTCGTTTACCCGCCGTAGTACGTCGACTTTGGGATATACACTCATATCGCAAGAACTAGAACAGCCGACATTAGTACACACGTCAGAGGCCTCACTTATTTTCTTCATTTCTCTTGTAATCTTCCATGTTCAGAAACTGCACGTAAGGCTTAATTAAGCCGTAGTGACATTTCTTCGTTGACCACTCTGTCTCGTTTGACTTTTTGCAACGAGCCTCTGTCTTCAGGAGTTGCGTGCCTTAAGACCAACGGCAGAATGTTGTGTTGACCAGTATATTTTGCGAGTTTTACGGTCCGAATAAAAGACAGTACCTTGCTCGAATTGTTCTTATTTTCTTGTTTACAGGTGGCGTGTTAATCCTTTCCGTAAGTCTTTGGTTAAGATTTCAGGTTTCTGGTAACTCTTTTGGCGCAAAACTTAAAGTTGTTAAAAGCAATGCAGTAGTTACCTTCTCGTAACACCCCCCCCCCCTCCCCACACACACACACATAGAGAGAGAGAGAGAGAGAGAGAGAGAGAGAGTACTTGATTAACTTCTATCGTGCTGCTGTGTGTTTCGATCTACGCTACCGGCAGCATTTAAGTGTTTCCGCATTATTGATTCACCTCTCACATGGACCGAGAGCTATTTATGGCAGCTGAGCTCGGTATTCGCCACGGGAAGTCGCGCCAAGCTTTCCAGTCAGCAGCCGGCAGCTGGACGACCCGGGCGTCCCGGTCTGTGAAGCTGGTAAACAAGTGCGCAGGTCAGGTCGCTAGCCGTTCGTGAGCGTTGCGTGTACGGCCGCAGTCCTATCGGCAACTCGGCGTGCGTGGTTGAAGCCAGCGGAGAATTAGCCCGGCAGCATGGCTGGCTGCGACTGCGTGGGAGGCTGCATCGTCGTGGGCGACGCATCTGTCGGCCGCATACGGTAGTCCAGGGCGTGTTACCTGCAGCACCCGCTGGCCTGTGTGTGTGTGTGTGTGTGTGTGTGTGTGTGTGTTTTAGAGAGAGACTGTTTTCCAATTTGTTAGCATTTATGGCGAGTAGACCTCAAGTTCTTGGCATCAGCCCATATTTTTGTGTTGTTAAGGAACTAAAGTAGAACCATTCATTTCGACGTCTGTTGCTGAATCCAAAGGTCATAAGCGGAAAGCTTGAAAATTTCTAGCTCTGGGAGTATAACATTGTGTTTCCACTCCTTTGTCGACATCCATTTTTGCGGCCATAGAACTTTGTCCAGTGTTAGTTGATTCCATTCTGACCCGCAAATTATCCATGCGCAGCTACTGCAACCTGCAGATTTATTTTAAAATTTGGTGCGAATATTCCAGCAATTCGTACTCTCAAGCTACCGATTTTCCACTTACTAAAGTAGGATTTTCATGTTACCAAAGCATCTTTGTGACAAGGTTCATAGTGCTGCAGAAAGACGATACTGTTTGGTTCTGTTGTACGGGTCTTTTTATTGTTTTTCATACATTTGACTCACAAGACTTGCGTAGCGTTCGCTATCAGTTTTACCGTTTCCTTTCTTGCTTTTGGGAAAACACAGCTCATTACCTTTCCGGCAGATTATATCTGCTTCGTAGTTTCAGATGCAGGGTCACTGGCTTGGTTGCACTGCTCTGATTCTTGTTTCGTTTCTGGCGTATGACTTCTACAGTTTGACACGTCGATGATTACTGGTCGATATACGATCATGTTTCGTGTCTTCGCAAATATTATTCTCTCAATGGATATTTGACTAACAGAATCCAGTACGGTATACTGGACGGCGAACATTCCACAGAAACGAAATAATAGCTCGTCCCCAGGGGAGCATAAAAGAATCCCTAATGTTCATGATATTTGTCAGATAGGATGAGCAGTACTATATGTGTGTTCGCTGATGATGCTATTATCTACATGAAAGATACGCGTCCAACATTCAACGTCGATATGGAGAAAGATTTGGATAATATTTCCAGTCGGTGTAATGAATGACAGCTTTCGCAAAATGTAAGATAATGGTTGTAACAAAGAGGGAAAATCCGATATCATCTGATTAGTGGCGAACATCTTGAGCAAATCGAGTCGTATAAAAAAGCAGTATGAAATGGAACGATTACGTAAAATCGGCATTAGGCAAGACTAACGGCACACTTGATTATGGGAAAGCGCAGTACATCTGAAAACGAAATCACATGCAGGAAGCTAGAGCGATCTCTAGGCTAGAGTATTGATCCATTGTTTGGAGTCACATGAGGTAGGTGTGACAACAGACTTCCAACAAACTAGGTTCGTAAAATGTCGGTTTAGTCCCTACGTAAGTCTAATAAATATGTTCGCGGAATGCAAATGGGAATCCTTTGAAGAAAGTCGACTGTCAAAATTTGGACAATAAGTTGTCAAAGTATTCGTAACAGTTACCCCGAATTTACTGCGCTCCAGGAAAATTGGCGCGCTCAAATTATTCTTAGGCTGAGATTCGGCTGAAACCGTACAGTATTTAGCCAGTAATGAAAGGTATATCGGAAAGACAGGTTAGATGCCATACGAGGCGGAGTGTTTATTGCAGTTGACAAAAATATTGTGTCCGTTGAGGTCAAATTTGAGTGTAATTGTGAAGCCGTGTAGACGCGTATAACAGGTGTAGGTGAACTCAGTCTTCACCGGTCAGAAGCTCGGAAATACCCAGATCATGCAATATTAGTTGGAGGCAACTTGTAACTTACCGAATAGAATGGGACGTATCTGGATTCATTGGAAGTGTGGCGTGAGTAGTAGACAGTCCTGTAAAGTAGTTCTGAGCACTTTCCCGAAAACTTTCTTTAACTGATAATTAGACAACCCACACGCAATGGGAATATTTTAGAACTTGTAGCTACAGATAGGCCTGACCTTATCAACATTATCAATATTGAGATAGGGACTACTGGTCATGATGTCACCATAGCAAAGCGACGGTAGTTACAAAAATTAACAAATCCATCAAGAAGGCTAGTAGAGTATTTCCGCTAGAAAGAACAGATAAACAGTTGTTAGCATCCTACTGAGACCGTGAATGGACATCAAAATGGTTCAAATGGCTCTGATCACTATGGGACTTAACATCTGTGGTCATCAGTCCCCTAGAACTTAGAACTACTGAAACCTAACTAACCTAGGGACATCACACACATCCATGTCCGAGGCAGGATTCGAACCTGCGACCGTAGCAGTCGCGCGGGGACATCATTTAGTTACGATATGAAGGACGTAGAGGAATTATGCAGATGTATGTGACAAGTAAGTGGTTTAAGGATGGAAAAGACCCACCGTGGTTTAATAACAAAATTCGGAAAATCCTGAGGAAGCAGAGGCTGTTGCGCTCTCTGTTAAAAAAACACGCAAATGACGTCAAGCAAAAGTTAGTAGAAATTCTTGCGTCTACAAAAAGATAGATGCGCGAAACATAGAGCTACCACCGTCGTAGCTGATCAAAAGATCTTGGCAAGAACTCGAGCAGATTCTGGTCCTACCTAAAATCGCTGAAGGCACCGATAACAGCTATTCATTCATTCGTTGGCCTGCCTGTAGTGGTAGTAGAAGACAGCAAAGGCAAGTCGAAGTTTTAAATCTCACGTTTAAGAAACCATTCACGCAGGAAGGTCGTACAAACATACCGTCCTTTGACCGTCGTACGGACTTCCGCCCCGTGGAGGATGTGGAAATATAAATCCGTGGTGTAGAGAAACAAATGAAAATGTTGAAAATAAATAAATCGCCAGATCCGCATGAAATTACAATTCGGTTTTGCAAAGAGTGTCATACTGTTTTGGCCCCTTATTTCTCGGGCTGCAATTATTGAACTACACTCATGCTCATAAATCAAGGATAATTGCAGAATGTGGTGCCACACAACGTGGCTCTACACAAAACTGGCGCTAATAGCATAGGCACATAGGGAACACACAAGACACAGATCTGTAAGTCCACGGTATTGGTGAAAGTTGAGAAAACCGTCCCGAAGCACATGGGCTACATAACGCCACTGTTTCCTGCGCATGTACCCCGATATGAATATGGGATATGATCACCATGCACACGTTCACAGGCCGCACAACGGGTTGGCATACTCTGGATCAGGTGGTCGAGCAGCTGCTGGGGTATAGCCTCTCATTCTTGCACCAGTGCCTGTCGGAGCCCCTGAAGTGGCCTAGAGGTTTGAAGACGTGCAGTGATACGTCGACCGAGAGCGTCCCAGACGTGCTCGATGGGGTTTAGGTCTGGAGAACAGGCAGGCCACCCCATTCGCCTGAAATCTGTTCAAGTTACTCCTTCACGATGGCAGCTCGGTGTGGCCGTGCGTTATCCATCAGGAGGAAGGTTGGACCCACTGCGCCCCTGAAAAGACGGACATAATAGTGCAAAATGGCGTCCCGATACACCTGACCTGTTACAGTTCCTCTGTCAAAGACATGTAGGGGTGTACGTGTACCAATCATAATCCTACCCCACAGCATCAAACACGACCTCCATACAGGTCCCTTTCAAGGACATTAAGGGGTTGGTATCTGGTTCCTGGTTCATGCCAGATGAAAACCCGACGAGAATCACTGTTCAGACTGTACCTGGACTCGTCCGTGAACATAACCTGGGACCACTGTTCCAATGACCATGTACTGTGTTCTTGACACCAGGCTTTACGGGCTCTCCTGTGACCAGGGGTCAGTGGAATGCAACTTGCCGGTCTCCGGGCGAATAAACCATGTCTGTTCAGTCGTCTGTAGACTGTGTGTCCGGAGACTAACTGTTCCACAGTAGCTGCGGTAAGGTCCCGAGTAAGGCTACCTGCAGTTGTCCATGGCCGTCTGCGGGCACGGATGGTGAGATATCGATCTTCTTGTGGTGTTGTACACTGTGGAAGACCCGTACTGTAGCGCCTGGACACGTTTCCTGCCTGCTGGATTCGTTGCCATAATCTTGAGATCACACTTTGTGGCACACGGAGGGCTCGTGCTACGACCTGCTGTGTTTGACCAGCCTCCAGTCGCCCTCATAACGTCATTAATATGTGTTCTTTGAGCCATTTTCAACACACAGCCACCATCATCACGTCTGGCACTTACACGCTGTACCGTATTCTGATATGCACCAACACACCTCTGCGTATGTGGACTGCTGCCAGCGCCACCGAGCGACGACCGTAGGTCAAATGCACCGCATTGTCATACCCCGAGGTGATTTAAAACCGCAAACCACCCACCAGAGTATTGTTTCACAATGTATCAGCATTATCCTTAATTTATGAGCATGAGTGTGTATGAAATAAAATCGTCATAACTTGTGAACGGTTTGCGTTACGGCGTTCAAACTGCACGGTTGGCCGCGAGACACGAAGGGAATTACTATGCACAGCTTGGTTTGGTTTAGCGACGAAGCCCACTTTTATTTGGATGGGTTCGTCAACAAGCAAAATTGACACATTTGGGGGACTGAGAACCCACATTTTGCTCAGTTCAGTAATTGTCATCCTCTCACCCAGTGCAAAGTCTCAAGCGACTGGAAAAAGTACAGGTGGGTTGCTGGTAATTGGGAGATCCAACGTTGGGCGCGTAATGGAGTCCCTTAGGAACATGGCTGACAAGGAGTGGAAGGTAGCCAGTGTGCACTCCGTGTGCATACCGGGGGGGGGGGGGGGGGGGAGAGTCATTCCGGATGTGGAAAGGGGGCTTCCGGATGCCATGAAGCGTACAGGGTGCAGCCAACTGTTGATGGTGGCCTTTGTCGGTAACAAAGACGTGTGTCGCTTTGGATCGGAGGAGATTCTCTCTGGATCGGGCAGCTAGCGCAAATGGTAAAGACTGCCAGTCTTGCTTCCGAGATTAAGGCGGAGCTCACCATCTGCGGCATCGTCGATAGAACCGACTGTGGTCCTTTGGTGCAGAGCCGAGTGGAGGGACTGAATAAGAGCCTCAGGCGGTTCTGTGACCATGTAGGCTGCAGATTCCTTGACTTGTGCCATCGGGTGGTGGGTTTCCGGGTTCCGCTTAATAGATCAGGAGTCCACTACACACAGTAAGCGGCTACACGGGTAGCGGGGGCTGTGTGGAAGGGACTGGGCGGTTTTTTTAGGTTAGAAGGTCTCAAGGCACCACAGAAAGGGCGCCCGTCTAAAAGGGGACAGGTAAAATAAAGTAAGTTAGTTGTAGAAACTATCAGTATTGTAGTTGTAAATTGCCGTATCTATGTTGGGAAAGAACCAGAGCTACAAGCTCTAATAGAAAGCACTGAAGCTCTAATAGTTATAGGTACAGAAAGCTGGCTAAAGCCAGAAATAAGTTCAGTCGAACTTTTTTAAACGATCTAACAGTGTTCAGAAAGGATAGATTAAATACAGTTGGTGGCGGCGTATTTATTGCTGTCAAAAGTAGTTTGCCTTGTAGTGAAATTTAAGGAGATAGTTCCTGCGATATAGTATGGATAGAGGGTATACTTGACAATCGGACTAAACTATGAATTGGATCGTTTTACCGACCCCCGACTCAGAAGATATAGTTGCTGAACAGTTCAAAGAAAACTTGAGTTTGATTACAAATACGTACACCACTCATACAATTATAGTCGGTGGCGACTTCAATCTACCCTCGTGTAAAGCCGGCGGCAGGCATTAAACGTCATCCGCAATTGTACTGAATGCTTTCTCAGAAAATTGTTTTGAATAATTAATTCATGAGGCCACTCGAAGCGTAAATGGTTGCGAAATCATACTTGACCTCTTACCAACAAATAATCCTGGACAAATAGTGAGTATCGTGACGTATACAGAGATTAGAGACCACAAGGGAGTTGCTGCTAGGCTAAATGCCGTAAAACCTACAACCATAAGAAGAAACGCAAAGTATACTTATTTTAAAAAGCTGATAAAAATGCTCTTAATGCCGTTTTAAGAGACAGTCTTCACTCCTTCAGATCTGATCACGTAAGCGTAGAAAAGTTGTGGAATGATGTCAAAGAAATAGTGTTGACAGCAATTGAGAGATAATATACCACATAAATTAATAAGTGATAGTACTGATCCCCCATGGTACACAAAACGGGTAAAATCGCTGTTGCAGAAGTAGCGAAAAAAGCATGCCAAATTTAAAAGAACGCAAAATCCCCAAGACTGCCAAAATTTTATAGAAGTTCGAAATATATCGCGTACTTCAATGCGAGATGCTTTTCATACAATGCGAGATGCTTTTCATAATTTCCGTAACGAAACTCTGTCTCGAAATCTGGAAGAAAAAACCCAAAGAGATTCAGGTCATACATAAAGCACACCAGTGGCTGTCTCGAAATCTGGAAGGAAAAACCCAAAGAGATTCAGGTCATACATAAAGCACACCAGTGGCAAGACGCAGTCAATACCTTCACTGCACGATAACAACGGTGAAGTCACTGATGACAGTGACACTAAAGCAGATTTATTAAACACGGTTTCCGATACTCTTACACCGAAGAAGACGAAGTAAATATTCCTGAATTCCAATCAAGAAAAACAGCCAAGATGAGAAATATAGAAGTAGATATCCTCGGTGTAAAGCAGCTTAAATCACTTAATTAAGGCAAGGCTTCCGGTCCAGATTGTATATCAGTCAGGTTTCTCTCAGCGTATACTGGTACAATAGCTCCATAGTTAGCTATTATACACAACCGCTCGCTCACAGAAAGATCCGTACCTAAAGACTGGAAAATTGCTCAAGTCACACCAACACCCAAAATGGGAAGTAGGAGTAATCCGTTGAATTACAGGCCCATATCTCTACCGTCGATTTGCAGTAGAGTTTTGGAACATGTACTGTATTAGAACATTACGAAGTACCGCAATGAAAACGATTTACTGACACATTGTCAGCACTGATTCAGAAAATATCGTTCTTGCGAAACACAACTAGCTCTTTATACTCTTGAAGTAATAAGTGCTGTCGACAGGGGATGTCAAATTGATTCCATATTTCTAGGTTTCCAGGAGGCTTTCGACACCGTTCCTGACAAGCGGCTCCTAACCAAACTACGTGCCTGTGGAATATCGCCTCAGTTGTGCGACTGGATTCGTGATTTCCTGTCAGAAAGTTAATAGTTCGTAGTAACAGACGGAAAGTCATCGAGTAAAACAGAAGTGATTTCTGGCATTTCCCCAAGGTAGTGTTATGGGCCCATTGCTGTTCCTTATCTATATAAACGATTTTGGAGACAATCTGAGCAGCCGTCTTAGATTGTTTGCAGATGTTGCTGTCATTTACCGTCTTGTAAAGTCGTCAGATGACCAGAACGAATTGCAAAATGATTTAGATATCTGTATGGTGCGGAAAGTGCCAATTGACCTTGAATAAAGAAAAGTGTGAAGTTGTTCATATGAGTACTAAAAGAAATCCATTAAATTTCGATTACGCGATAAGTTACCCAAGTCTGAAGGCTGTAAATTCAAGTAAATCCTTAGGAATTACAATTACACATAACCTAATTGGAACGATCACATAGATAATGTTGTGGGTAGAGCAAACCAAAGACTGCGATTCATTGGCAGAACACTTTGAAAGTGCAACAGGTCTGCCAAAGAGACTGCTTACACCACGTTTGTCCGCCCTGTTTTGGAGTAATGCTGTGCGGGATGGGATCCGCATCAGGTGGGAGTGACGGACGACATCGGAAAATTACAAAGAAGGGCGGCTCGTTTTGTAATATCGCGAAATAGGGGAGATAGTGCTACGGACATGATACGTGGAGTGACAATAATTAAAACAAAGGCGTTTTTCGTTGCGACGGGATCTTCTCATGAAATTTCAATCACCAGTTTTCTCCTCCGACTGCAAAAACATTGTTGTACCCACCTACATAGGGAGAAATGATCATCACGATAAAATAAGAGAAATCAGGGCTCGCACAGAAAAATTTAAGTGCTCGTTTTTCCCGCGCGCCGCTCGAGAGTGGAACGGTAGAGAGACAGCTAGTAGGTGGTTCATTGAACCCTCTGCCAGGCACTTTATTGTGAATAGCAGAGTAAACACGTAGATGTAGACAGGTGACTCCAGTATATAAGAAATGTAAAAGAACGGATCCGCAAAATTACAGGCCAGTAACATTAACGTCCGTTTGCTGCGGAATTCTTGAACATTCAGTTCGGATGTGATAAATTTCCTTGAGATGGAAGATCTTCTGTCCACAAACCAGCAAAGATTTATTAAACCTTGCTTGTGCGAACATCAGCGTTCCCCTTTCTCACGTGATATCCTGTGAACCATGGCTGAAGGGCAACAAGCAATTCCATATTCCGAGATTACCGGAAAGCGTTTGACATGGTGCCTATTGCAGATCGTTAATGAAGGTACGGCCCTACGGAATAGGTTCCCAGATATGTGAGTGAGTCAAAGACTTCTTAAATAATGCAATCCAGTACGTTGTCCTCGACGGCAAGTGTTCATCGGAGACAAAGGAGTCGCCATTTGTGCCCCAGTGAAGTGTGATGGGAGAGCTTTTATTGTCTCTATACAGAAATCATTTGACGGACGGGCTGAGCAACAGTCTGCAGCAGTTTGCTGATGATGCTGTGGTGTACGAGAAGGCGTCGTTGTGAATTATTAGGGGGATACAAGATGACTTGAACAAAATTTCTAGTTGGCGTGATGAATAGCAGCTAACTCTAAACGTATAAAAATGTAGGTCAGTGCAGATGAGCAGGGAAAACAATAGTGTAATATTCGAATACAGCCTTAATACTGTACTGCTTGACACAGTCGCGTCGATTAAATATCTAGGCGTAACTGCATAGCGATATGAAACGTAACGACCACGGTAGTAGGGAAGACGAATCGTCGACGTCGGTTCATTTGAAGAAAGTTAGGAAAGTGTGATTAATCTGTAAAGGAGACCGCATATAGAAGACTAGTGCGATCCGATCTTGAGTACTGCATGAGTGTTTGGGATCCTCAGCAGGAAGGTATCGAAGCAATTCAGAGGCGGGTTGCTAGATTTGTTACCATTTAGTACGATTAGCCCGCAACTATTACGGAGATACTTCGTGTATTAAAATGGGAATCGGGCAGGGGATGGGGGAGAGGAGGGGGAAGACGACGTTCTTTTCGCAGAACACCATTGAGACAATTTTGAGAACCGGTAATCTGACTCTGAGCGATTCTGTTGTTGCTATCGTTGATTTCGCGTGAAGACTACGAAGATAAGAGAACGGAGGCATATAGACACTACGGTAAGCGCGTAACCTGTATTCGAGGAAGACTGTGCAACTAGTATTCTGCCACCATGGTATGCGTGGCGTAGAGGTAACAAGAATGAAATAAGAGAGAAATTGGCCGCATACAGAGACATACCGGTATAGGCATTCATTTTTCCTTGCCTCAATGCATGAGTGGAAATATTACAGAAAATCGATAATATTGATATGAAGTACTCTCCGCCATGCACTGTACAATGGCTTGCAGAGAATATATGCAGACGTAAAATATACGGTACCCTTTCTTCTATAGTCGTAGATCATCTAATTCTAATTGTGCACTTTTGACGTGTTAATGTGTTGTTACCGTTTTGGGAGGCCTTCACATTAATCATTTACGATATATATACGATGTCGTTTGATTGCAGACGCCGTTCCGCAACTGTTGTAAATAACGGAGCTGGCTCTTCCTAAACCTTCATTAACTTTTAACGAATTTCCATTACCGATAAACCAACCAAACCTAATAATTTCACTGCAGACCTGTATTCCAGTAAAACGAAACTATTCCACAGGTAAATCTGACACGTGAATGACATAATAGCGCAACATTTACAAACAAAATAGATAAAAAAATCGTTGGTCAATTCTGTTACTTTCGATACGAAAACTAATGAGCTTTTAATTTTGTCCGTCGTAATGAGTGTGCGTGGGGAAGTTTATAACATTTTCCTATTGGTTGTGAGGTCAGACGATGTCTAAATAATTCTGTTTCTGTGGCATTTTTGTTACTTGATTATTCACTTCTTAGTATGCAAGAGTTTTTAATATTGTGCGTGTGCATCACGAATTTGAATCCTGATAGTTGTGCACTTCTTTCCAGGCGTGTCGCATGTCAGATATCTTTGTTCATTATATTAAAGGTTTTTATTTTACTATTGATGCAGGCTTTACCAGGAAATGCGAAAAGTTTTCAGCAGGATCTGGAGAGGTAGTTTACCAGGTAGGAGATACTTCTAACTTCTTCGCGAGCTGAGAGAAGCGGTGGGGCGGGTAGTTCGAGAGAGTGAGACAGACGGAGGGTAATTAATTTCGTGTGATTACGGACACTGGGCCGGCCGAAATGGCCGAGCGGTTTTAGGCGCTACAGTCTGGAACCGCGCGACCGCTACGGTCGCAGGTTCGGATCCTGCCTCGGGCATGGATGTGTGTGATGTCCTTAGGTTAGTTAGGTTTAAGTAATTCTAAGTTCTAGGGGACTGATGACCTCAGAAGTTGAGTCCCATAGTGCTCAGAGCCATTTGAACCATTACAGACACTGGATAATATGTGAAGTAGAGAATTGAAAGTAGACTTTATTTTTTGTAGCAAACTCTTCATCCATTTCTGTCATAATCAAGAATCCAAGCTATGACGGTATGTCCATTAAGATATATCTAGCCTTTGGATAACTTAAATATACTTTATATATAAAGCTAGTGTAAAATCTTGAAGGCACAACATTATGAACCTCTTAACAATGCTAAGAAAGAATAAGTGAATGATCTTCTTTCTTCTTATTTTTTCCATAGCCCTCTTGTCTATATTTTCCATATATTCCTTTCCTCGACAATTCTGCAGCGAATTTCTTCAGTCCTTACCTTACCAGTCCACCTACTTTTCAACATTCTACTGTAGCACCACATCTCGAATGCTTCGACTCTCTTCTGCTCCAGTTTCTCCACGGTTCATGTTTCACTGCCGTACGATGCTGTTCTCCAAACTCACACTCTAAGAAGTTTCTTCCTCAAATGGAGATCTATGTTTGATACTAGTAGACGTCTCTCGGTGAGGAGTGTCCCTTTTGCCAGTGCTAGTCTGCTTTTTTATATCCGCCTCGCCCCGTCCATCGTGGGTTATTTTGCTGCCTACTTAGCAGAATTCCTTTAACTTCATTGTATGCGTGATTCCCAATTCTCATGTTGAGTTTCTCGCTGTTCTTGTTTCTTCTATTTGTCATCACTTTCATCTTTCTTCGATTTATTTTCAATCCATATTCTGCACTCATTAGGGTGCTCATTCCATTCAACAGCTCCTTTAATTCCTCTACATTTTCACTGGGGATACCAATGTCATCAGCGAATCTTATCATTGATATCCTTACACCCTGAATTTTAATGCCACTGTTTAACCTTTATTTTATTTCCGTTATTTTTTTCTTCGATGTATAGACTGAACAGTTGTGGCGAAAGATGACATCGCTGTCTTACAACACTTTTAATCCGAACATTTCGTTCTTGGTCTCCCAGTCTTGTTATTCCTTCTTGGTTCCTGTACATATTGTATATCACCTGTCTTTCCCTACAGTTTACCCCTATTTTTCTCAGAATTTGCAACACCTTGCACCGTTTGACGCTGTCGAACGCTTTCCACAGGTCGACAAGTACCATGAAAGTGTCTGGATTTTCCTTCACTTCTGCTTCCATTATCAACTGCAACGTCAGAACTGCTTCTCTTGTGCCTTTATCTTTCCGAAAGCCAAATTGATCGTCATCTAACAGATCCTGAATTTTCTTTCCATGCTTCTGAATATTATTCTTGTTAGCAACTTGGATGCATGAGTTGTTAAGCTGATTGTGCGATAATCCTCGCACTTTTCGGCTCTTGAAGCCTTCGGAATTATGTGGATGTTGTTTTTCCCGAAAGTCTGATGGTATATCGCCTGTGTCATACATTCTAAACACCAATGTCAATAAGTCGGTCGGAGTGGACGAGCGGTTCTAGGCGCTACAGTTTGGAACCGCGCGACCTCTACAGTCGCTGGTTCGAATCCTGCCTCGGGCATGAATGTGTGTGATGTCCTTAGGTTAGTTAGATTTAAGTAGTTCTAAGTTTTAGGGGACTGATGACCTCAGAAGTTAAGTCCCTTAGTGCTCAGAGGCATTTTTGAACCAACATCAATAGTTGGGTTGGGTTGTTTAGGGAAGGAGACCAGACAGCGAGGTCATCGGTCTCATCGGATTAGGGAAGGAAGTCGGCCGTGCCCTTTCAAAGGAACCATCCCGGCATTTGTCTTGAGCGATTTAGGGAAATCACGGAAAACCTAAATCAGGATGGCCGGACGCGGGATTGAACCGTCGTCCTCCCTAATGCGAGTACAGGATTAATATCAACAGCAGGAGAAAGTAGTATACCGGGAGTAGGATTCGTTATGAATAAGAAGGTGGGGCAGAGATTGAGTTACGGTGAACGGTTCAGTGATAGGGTTGTTCTTATCAGAACGACATAAAACCAATACTGAAAGCAATAGTTCAGGTATACATGCCGACGTTGCAAGCAGAAGATGAAGAGACAGAGGACGTATATGAGAATATTGAACGGGTAATACAGTAAGTAAACGGACAGGAAAATCTAGTAGTCATGGAGGACTGGAAGGCGGTTGTACGGGAGGGAATAGAAGAAAAGGATAAGAGAGAACTCACCTGATCAGAAATCCTTGTCTGTTTTCCATTTCATTTCACTTGCCTCCACTATATCTAGATTGAGCCTTAATATTTCCCTTTTCAGATTTTCTAGCTTTCTAACACGCTCAAATTTCCGACATTCCACGCTACTCGTAGAACGTTATCCTTTCGTTCGTTATTCAATCTTTTTCTCATGGTCACCTGCCCATTGGCAGTCCTCTCCCGGAGATCCGAATCGGGGACTAGTCTGGAATCTTTTGTCAATGGAGAGATCATCATGACACTTTTTTCAAATACGGGCCACATGTAGTGCGGATATCCCATTATGTGTCTTTAATGTAGCGGTTTCCATAGGATTCTGCATCGTCATCCGTTGATCATTTCTGATTTTGCCGCCTTTTGGGGGCAGTTTCCTACCCCAGTGACAGAAGAGTGCTCTGAACCTCAGTCCTCTCGTCCATCCTCTTTGACAACGCCGTTGGCAGAATGAGGGTGACTTCTTAGGCCGGACGTCTTCAGCCGCCATTGCTGATGATTTTTATTAAAAATTCAAGCAGTGGTGAGATTCGAAGTCGGGACGGTGGCCTTTCTGATTTCTTATAAAGACTCTATCCCTATATTTGATGTGAGATTTTACCTTGGTCAAAGAGGCTTGCTCTTTTAGTGGTTCAGCTCAGAAAATTATGTATCCAAATAATTAAAATTTCTCTGGATACCAGAGCTCTTTCGTCACTAAGATCCAGATCTTGCCACATGCATTAGCAAGTTCAGAGACCGAAAATAATCCGAAAAGTGTTTACAAGTGCGTTATCTGTCAAGTGATACTCAGAATAAATTTATTTTTGTGCCTATGATGTCAGGGGTGCTATCGTGGATCCGAGAGAAAATGAGAAGTATTATTCAGTTATTGTTTATGCATCTCCTGTTTCAAGATTCAAACCATATTGAACGAACAACATTCATCCAGTACTATATTTACTTCAAGAAAGAAATTCATAAATATGAAGTAAATGAAAAGGTTTCGGAATTCGTAGATTGTAATCAGAAAACGAGAGTTGCTACTGCACATTTAATTCGATCAACACTTGTGAAACACTCACTTTGTATCATTGAACGCCGAGGACAAGTTTATAGTAACGTCTTCATTAGGTGTTCCCTGCGATTTAGGGAAAGCTGGATAGAGGGATTGCGGAGGAGCAGTTCGGATTTAGAAGAGGAAAAGGAACAAGAGATGCTATTGGCCTGTTAAGAACTATAGGGGAAAGATACATGGAAAAAGGTAGAGAAATCTTTGCTGTTTTTATAGATTTAGAAAAGGCTTTTGACAGAGTTCAGTGGAACAAGATGATGGATAATTTGAAGAGGAAAGGAGCAGATTGGAAAGAGAGACGACTGATACAGAATCTATGTTTACACCAGGAAGTAAGTATAAGGGATTGGAAATGAAATGTCAGAAGGAAGCAGCATTGGACGAGGTGTTAGACAAGTTTGTTTCCTTTCCCCACTGTTGTTTAACGCATACCTTGAAGAGATTATTGCGAAAGGCTTAATTGGGAAAAGGGGAATATGTATTGGTGGATAGAAAATAGAATGTATAAGATTTGCTGATGACAACGTATTAGTGGCAGAAGGTGAGCGGACAATCAATAACATTCTGTAAGATCTGAATGAAGCTTGTGTGGAATATTGGATGCAAATAAACACAGCAAAAACAGAGTATGGTCATCAGTACAAGACGCAGACTGTCCAGTATTAAAGTAGGACAGTCTACCATTAGCCAAGTAAGTGCATTTAAATATCCTGGAAGCACGATAACTGAAGACTTGAGATGTCACCAGAAGATGAAAACTCGAATTGCCATAGCGAAGGAGGCATTCAACAGTAAGAGGAGACTATTGTGTGGCAAGCTACATAAAGGTCTAAGGAAAAGGCTTGGCAAATGTTTTATCTGGAGTTTGCACTATATGGGGCAGAAACATGGACGCTGAGACGAGAGGATGAAAAAAGGTTATGAGCATTTCAGATGTGGATGTGGAGGAGAATGGAGAGAATAAACTGGATGGAAAGGGTTGCTGAGAGAAGATGTCTGCTGAAGGTTGTAAGAGAAAGGAAAAAGAACTGTGAGTTACGACATTCGAAATATCCTGTTGAGAAGACATGAACCAGCGGCAGGACACCAGATCCCAAAGAGATGGTAACGATTGTCGGGATGGTGTAACAGATTATATTACTGGTTTTCTGAAATAATAGAGAGCATGAAATTAAACATTTTTCTTGATAAAGAAATGTAGAGTAATGCGCCGTTTTGAACTTGCAGTCGGATGAAGGACTTTGTTTATTGTAATAAGTGCTGGAAGGACTTAACTGCAAAATGAGTGTGAAATGTAGAGCATGATATTAGCAAGGGCACATCACGCAGGTGTGATACTGGTTTTTTTCTACGAAATTATTAAAATTAAATACAATGGAAATATATATATATATATATATATATATATATATATATATATATATATATATATATATATTAGTTAAATTTGTAGCTACCTCAATCCACTCTTAATTCTTCGGGGGCATCCGCTTTCTAAATTCAGCCTAATGACATCTCACAGTCTTTATAAATTCCTCGAATGTTCACATATTCTGTATTACAGGATAACATTGCAGCCAACATACAACCGAAGTTAATACCGTTAGTATTGGCTCCATGATACGCGTATGTATACTACCGCGTGCTGCTCTGATTCAACCTATCGCTCCATGAACGATTGTTCATTCGCTCAAATTCCCCAGGCAATATCTCGTGCAACGTATAGATCGTAGTATAAGCCAGTAGAAAAATATTCCTGTCGGATTACTAAAAGGCGAATATGTTCCTCTTGAAAAGGTTCTAACAGTAAAGTGGGGAACCAGATGCCTCAGTCCTCATTCCCTTCACCAACAATTTCGGCATGCGAATGAGTTTGCTCTCTTTTAATACGAAACGTTTTAAATCCTTTTATCCAATCTCTCTTTGTAGTGAAGCCTTCAGACTGGGTGATCCAACCTACATTTTCCCCTATAATCATGTGCTTAAAATTTCGGTCCAAAATGCTCACTCTCCTACATCTAAGTGTTAAAAGTTCTCCCTCCCGAGCCTATGTATAGTATCCACTGAACTTTCTTTTTCACTTCCTCTGTCTCCTCTCTCTTTACTTCTCACTGCTCTTACTACTGCCACTGTCACTGATCATCAATGTCTCCTCGCTCTTTGGCCTGCAGTTGCTATCTTTATTCATCTCTCTTCTCTTTCACCGCCACTGTCTCCCACCGTCACTGTCTCCGCTCTCTTTCTCTCTCATTGACACTATCTCTCTCTCTCTCTCTCTCTCTCTCTCACACACACACCCACACCCACTGTGTCTCTGCTACTGTCTTTCAGCACAAAAAGCGCGAATATGTTCGCATGCCAAAATTTTTGGTGAGGAAGGCAGAATGAGGATTCAGGGAACTGGTCCCACTTTTCTGTCAGAGTCTTTTGAAGAGGAACTTATTCACTCTTCTGTGCTCTAGCAGGAGCATTTTTCCGTTGGTTGCCCTCATTTCCCTGCTACAGCAACGTATGCAGTTTATATGAAACGGAATCTATAGATAAGTAAACTTTTGATGGTTTATTTATATATTTCGACACATGTATATACTTTGACATATATGAACAACAAATAACGGCGTAATATAAGGTAACATACAATCATTTGCTTTGCGTTTTTCTCATTACTTTGCTCATAACAGTAGGACATTATGCAGATAATTGGAAAACAGTATGCTGGTTGATATTTTATTTTAGTACATATGCTTGTTTCGCCATTATTGCCTGAATCAGTACATCTGCCAACGATCGCATTTATTTATAATTTGCATTATATATAATTTATAAAGATTTTTTTACATTTGAAGTTGTGCTCGCGTCCTGATGATGTAGATGGACGTATGTCAGCTTTGAGTTTGTTGTTGATTGTTATATTGTTTTCAGCAGTGTTTTAAAGTTGTTCGATAATTTACTGTTGCACGTATATTATAATACGTTTTTTTTAACTATTTGGCAGTTGTAGAATTTCAAGTTTGACAAGTAGTTATTTACTGAAAGATATGTGTTGTTGTAGGTAGTGTGTCAATGGAACTGTTGTTTATTTGTTTATCATTTCTGGTGTTTTGGCCATCCATTATCCCTATACAAAATTCGAATAATATTTTTTTTTTAACTTTACACGCCTCAAAAATGGAAAACACGGAGATGACCACATTGAAGACGCACTCCAAACCCTACACAGAATCGCAGAAAGTCAAGTAATAAGTATTTTTGAGGAATTTGAGATACACAGACACGCCAAGGATTATCCCTACGTTATACTAAATGAACAAACCAATTTCAGGCACACACAATTTTTTATTTTATTTTGTATAGGGATAACGGATATCCAAAACACCAGAGATTACAAACACATCAGAAACAGTTCCTTAGATACACGACCCACAACAACACGAATATCTTTGAGCACACAACTAGCTGTCAGACTTGCAGCAAATTATCGAAAAACTTTAAAACTTTGATGAAAAGAATGTTGCAATCAACGACAACGGACAGCCATAATGGTTTACTCGAAGTTGACGTGAAGACATTATCAGTTAACCTACACGTTCGCCTGATTTGACACTGCTGTACTTTTTTTCTCTGGGGTAAAGATGAAGTCTATGTACAAGACGTTTAAAACGTATTGTTGCAACATATGCAATGATATCTGTCAAGAAATCCTTGCACCATCGGCTGCAACCGTGTGTTACAGTAGACGGTAGGCAATTCGAACACTTGATGACATAAATGGAATTTTAAGAAAGTGTTTATGTGCACATTCTTTTGTCGAATGAAACTATATGGTTCCAGAGACCATTTCAAGTCTCAGACATCAATGGTGTATTTATCCAGACTGAAGAGACGAATGAAAATTTGTACGAAGGCCAGGATTCGAACCCGGGTCTCCTCACCAGGCAGATGTGCTTACCATTGCGCCACCCTGGCACAGTGGCTTTGTACAACTGCACGGACTATCTTAACATGTCTCCCTTCGCAGTTCAAATTCCCATTCCCGTCTCAGCCAACTTGGTATTCCTCTAAACTCGAGCAGCAGTTTTATTTGATTAAAGCGCCTACACCTTGATTTGAGACAGGATCCCCCATTTCAGTCAATGCTGATGACACCAAGTGGGCTGAGGCGTGAGTGAGTGGGAATTTCGATAGAGGAAGGGGACGTGCTAGGGTAGTGTGTGCAGTTTTCCATGGTAGCTTGGTGGCTAGCGCATTTGCCTGGTGAGCAGGAGACCCACGTTCGAATCCCGGCCTCGTCTCAAATTTTCGTTCCTCGCCTCAGTCTGCATAAATACACATTTCCTTTTTGTTTTCCTTTGTGTTGGGTGTAGCTGATGTAATTTTGCAATAAAATTTTGTATCTTGACCTTAAACTCGTGGCGCGAAGTTAATATTTAACAATTTTTATATTGCAATTCTCCGTTTTGCGGATCTATTAACTGATGAATCATCCTTAGATGCCGCGTCCCTTGTCTTCCGGTTTGTGTGTGTGTGTGTGTGTGTGTGTGTGTGTGTGTGTGTGTGTGTGTCCGACCACATGAGTCATGCGTGAGTAGTATCAGTTTTAAATTATACCTCTCTTCACTATTTCACTTTTGTAAGTAGATTGTCTCAGCTGCGTCAAGCTGTAGCGCTCCATCATCCTGGCGCAACACTTCCATCTAACAACACGAACTAGCATAAGCAATCGGTAATGTTCAAATCTGACAAATACTAAGTTATTAATATTGTAATTTCTCCGAACTACTAATCGGATTTTTGAGTGTAAAACGCCGTATGTCTCGTTTTGAAGTACGACAGCAGCAGCAAAAATTACTGTAGTTCCATTTGAAAAAGTGATGTTTATACTGATATGTGTGTAATCAATATAGCATTGAGAAAAGCCTAAACGTCATTCAGTGAGGACTTTCACACAATTCATTTGGGTGAAAACAGAATTACGAGTCTTAAAGAGTTCAGGTAATATCTGAGATGATCAGCTTATCTGAAACACGGTATATAGCTCCAGCGGTATAAGAGTTTTCGATGTGGTATGTTACCGAAATTTACTGAAATATCCCCTACAGCGAAAGATTTGTCTGCAACTAGGTGGCGCAAAACTCGCGTAGTCTCATTTTTTATTTTTTCATTGTGGCATGTCCATCATGACATTGCATTTTCGAACAGAATGGGATTAATAACGATGTCCCGTATCAGACGAAAAGCGCCTGTCTGGTTGCGGATAGCAAAAGGTAGCTGTCGAAACACGTATTTTTCGAAGATTGATTTTCTACGTAACATTTACAAGAAGTCCGTAATGGTATTTTAGTAGCATTTCCAACGCAGTATATAAGGATTTACCCACTGAAATTTGCCAAGTTTCGTCGTACGTCTGTGTATTCTCCACCACCTGCTTTTCTACATTTCTGTTGAATGAGATGGCGCATTGGTTAAGGCGCTGTACACTCGCATTCGGAAGGAGCGGGCCGCTCCCACTCTCCAGGTTTACACTTACCGACGATTCCCTACACCCATTAAGGCGAATGCCGGGATGGTTCCTTTATAAAGGGCACAGCAGATTTCCTTCCCTATCGTCAAATCATCGAACTTGCGTGTCTACATCAACATTGACGCAACTTCCTTCTGCTTCCGGTTTTTTTGTCCTCCATTTTTCTCCTGCGGTGTAACGTAGTGATATTTTCAGCCTCCGAACGAGATTAAACTTCCCTGCTGTACTGGTTTTACTCCACATTTCACAATTCCCGTCGTTCAGCGAACTGCTCGAGGCCACGAGAGAGAGTCATCGATCCGTTCTCAAATTCCTCGCAGACTGCGGCGGATGTTGGCCATTGCGGCTATATTGCGTCCCCTTCGCATTTATTAAAGAGCGCACGCGTCGTGTTTTCATACTGCGGCGTTCCAGACTGAACTGGCATAGAATCCAGACAAGTAATGGCAAATAATCAACGATAGAAATAGTTGTTTTGACCTTGTTAACAAATTGTTCCCTCGAATCACCGTGTGTAAATGAATAGGTCTTCCATTAACACTTTAAATTTGTCGTATCGGTGACAGCGACATTATTGAATGCGAAGTGTGAACTCATCCGGTAGAAGGTGAAGAAAGAATAAACTCACCGGACAAAAAAAAATAAAAAAAAATTAGTCACCCCAGCACACACGCACAGATGAGTCAAATAAGCCTCTACAGATGGCGCAGCGATCGAATCACGTACTTATCGCGCGCGCTGCCTATGCATGAGTACAAGGCAGTATCGACCAGTCTGGCATTAGTACACTGTAAGGCGCGAACGCCTTGTCCTCCTGAAATACGCGGCATAACTAGCCTGTGTCTATGCCGCTGCACGTGCGGCTGCTCGACGACTGACGCCGTCGTACCAGAAACGTCACCTATATAGCTGCCAGGTATCAGACCGCAACGCCGTCCTTATCAGCTTCCGGTCGGGGAGCAATAGCGCGCTCGACGCTATGTAAAACTATTTAGTAGCGTCGCGCTAGAACGCCCAGTGGGCAACGCAAAGTACCTAGAACGCCGCATATAGTACACTAGCATATCAAAGTTACACAGGGTGGTCCATTGATCGTGACCAGGCCAAATATCTCACGAAATAAGCGTCAAACGAAACCGAAACCATAGCGCCATCTGGTTTCCCCCTTCAAGCTAACCGAGTTTCGTTCTTTGTAGTTTTTTCGTTTGACGCTTATTTTGTGAGATATTTGGCCCGGTCACTATCAATGGACCACCCAGTATATCGTAGCAACTGGCAGCATATATGAAAGATGGGAGCACAGCTCCCCCCATTGCCATAGTTCCCCCCTCTGAGATGTCAGTTTCTGTTGGTGAATCAGTCTGTGGATGACTTAGGATGGGTCATTTACCGTGACTCAATAGGTTTCTTTTTTGCTGTCGTGTAATATTTATTATTTTTTTTATTTTCTCAAGGAAAGGACTGATACTTTATTTCAGTTTCTATAGTAATGTGTCACATCACCAACAACTTTAATCTTAGCACATTTCAGTGCACCTTTACCCCATACGGACACAGTCTCTGATTCATTTACTTTACGATTCCTTGCCCTAAGAACCAATGGCAGTGTAGACATATAGTGAGATGAACCACCAAAGCTGTTGGTGATGTGACACATTACTATATAAACCGAAATAAAGTACCTGTCCTTTCCTTGAGAGGACGTGACAGAATGGCAGAAAGGGGCAGCCGTGTGTGGTCGTGCCAATGCCCATAGGGTGTGTGAAGTTGCTGGATTTGTTGGTTTTTTGTGGCGCACTGTTCAGCGCGTCTGTAAGCAGTAGTGTAACACACGTGACCACGAAACACGTCGTCAGGATTGTGGTCGGGAAAATATCATGACTGAGGTGGACCAGAGACACATTTCAAGGCTCGTGAATCAAAATCGCTTACAAACCCGACAGGAATTCTGCAGGCGTTGGCTAAAGGTCCATCCCCACCTGTTAACGAGAAAATATTGCGACGGTAACTGTATACAGTGAACATTTCGAGTCAGTCACTCCGCAAGAGGCCATTACTCACACAGGCACATAGATACGACAGCAGCAAAGTTTGGAAGAATAGTGACTGGTTTTCTGAACACTTCTTCACCCTATCGCATCTCGTCTGGCCTACAAATTCACCTGATTTGAATCCCATAGAAAATCTATGGCACATGTTGAGACAGCAGAGATTAGCACCCCGCAGTTCACTAGAATTGCGCTATCAAGTCATCAGCGAGTGGCTTAACTGGGATGCGACGTAACTGCACAACCTTGTGAACTTACTTCCTAATCGAACCCAGTCGGACATCAGCTCCGGGGCTGCGGGGGAAGAGGGAGGGGATTACACGGTATTAAATGATGACTATAATGATTTTTCTGGAGTGACTAATTCTCTGTACTCCGATGTTATCACTCGTTGTATTGTTGCGGAAACAATCCTCGCTTTTCATCGATGGAGTCTCAGAAAACTCGATATTTTGGGAGTGCAGTTGGTTGTAGTTTACTGTTACTCAGGATATTTCGTCAGGACACCTGTCCATCTTTAGGCCAGAGGTCCTAAGACTGGCATCGGCCACCCACATCGCACAGTTTATTGGCGTACAGTGCATGTTCCGCGCATGCATCCTGATCGTTAGTGCTAGACCGGCCACACCGCCATCATGCGGTCCCCTGGAAGGCGGAAATGCGGGACGCTGCTGCCCGGGTTGCCGCCTTCCTTGGCTCTCGGTTAACTCGGTCGTCTTCGCTGAGAGAAAATCGTAGAAATATGACATCCAAGCGTTACCAAACTGACGTCCGCTGTCCAGGCCTCTTTAATAACGGAATCGCAAAAAATATAGCATAAGCCATATTGTTGTTTTATTGTATTCCGTTGTTTGCCCGATTTCAGTAAGCCAGTCAAAGTAAATGTAGATCCGAATTGGAATTCGGACGTTTGTCTCTAGAACACGAAGCCATTGTTGTACGACTACATCGTTTCGTTCAGTATCATTGCTTCTGACTGATTATATTTAGAGTGCGGTTTATCTGTTAATCGGGTGAGGACAGGCCACGAACTTTGTTAGCTTAAAACTTGTGTATACAAAGGAATACTGAGTGAACGATTCTGTAGACGACAGGCAGGTATGATTCATGGCTTGCAAACTGGTCTGTAAACAGCAGACTTTCCTAAGACATTGGGTATCTCTTGGCCAGTTTACAATCCACATTCTGCCTAGCCAATCACACTTGTTCGTTCCTTACCTAATACGGGTTTAACTCACCTGTGACGTGCCGCTGCCGGAATGAACAGGCTACAAGAAATGAGTTCTTATGCTGCGGGCTGCGATTGCGGGCGTGAAACTGTTGTTAGTAGTCCGCCATTACAGTACTGGGTATAAGCCGTATATTTTCGGTACGGAAGTTTAATGTGCACCCGCAGTGTCGATGAGACATGTCAGAAATAATAAGGTAAAAATGCAGCGCTGGTTTGTTGGAAGGCTAGTCTAGTGGGCAGTGAAAGGTCACGTTGTTTTAAGTTAACAGAAGGTCGTCAAAAGAAAATGAGAACAGTTAGGCTGGTAACAAGCATGATTTCAGTAACTCTGAATTCAAACTGACGGTCAGTAGCGGACTGAGTAGTCCTGCAGCGGAGGTCATTGCATGGTCATATGAGGCGTCATTCATATCCGATGTACTACGCACTTGCCTGACACAGTTATAAATTGTTAAGTGCCTGGATAGCTCAGCCGATAAGAGAATTGCGCGCGAAAGACAAATTTTGTTGGCGTAATCCTGTGTAGAACAAAGTGTAATAGTCTTAGACAACAAGATCACGGGTTTAATAAATACAGAATTAGGTGAATAAATATGAACTGAATAAATAATCCTGAAATACGGAGTTATGCTCTCCCTTGTTCTGTTAGTCATTTAAAACAGAGCATTTTTAGAACTAGCTCCAACAATGAACAGTGAACTAACTCTTCATCTTACCATTATCCTGCGTCAGCTACAGAAGATATATTCGTATGCAGCAGTTACCGAAGCTGCTTCGGATAATCAGATGACATAGTCGTTTTAGAATTTAGGAATGCGGCAGCAGAGACGGTGCCCGTAGGTTATGGGAAGACAGGCGACCTTTTTCATTGGTACCATAAATCATTACGGGCATACAACAAGATTTTTGTAAACACCATCAAGGCTCAGGTGCCATACCCCATCCAGTTGATACTAAGAGGTCTCTTTAAAGAATTTAGGTGGACATTCTAATTCCTAAACATTACATCTTGAGTGTCGCGGTATTCTAAAAAGTCTACTGGATTAGCGATATTCTGAAAAGTACATTGCAGTCTGAGCAAACAAATATTGAAGCTCCAGTTAAATGTCATTAGGAACTTGATTTAATGCTAGTGGTTAGTCAGAGGAAAGTATAAGTATTAAGAGACACTAAGTGAAAATCTGTTATACTGGATGCAGAACTGATGCTGCCTGTTAGACAGTGATAGCCCGCAGCTCTGTCAAGAAATGTCGTTTGTGCGCTTGCATATAAAAGAAATACTAACTGCCGCATTGTCCAGCTTTCTGTTTCTGCATGTTAATCGGAATTTATCCTGACCCCGGTCGTAGAGTTGACGAAACATAAGCCTGTTGGTAAATTATTGTATCAAGAGAAATAATGGATCAGCAAAGATTAGCAAAAAAAACAAAAAACAAGACGTTTATAGATTTGAACAAACAAAAGGAAGAATGAAGGAGTGCGCAGTTCAGAGGCGCGAAAAATAGCTTAGTGAAAAATTACCTTTTAGTAACTGACGAAAAGCGAAAGTACTTACAAGCGGCCTGTTACAGAAGGAGATAGCATTGGTGCCTGTTGGAGATAACATGTGTGTGATTTTCGTACTGTTATCACGAGCGTGTTTATACTAATCGTGAATTAATGTGGCTGTCCAACAGGTAGAAACTTCTAGCGTCTCATTTACTCACTTCCAGCATGCAGGATGGCAGTAGGCAGCAAGTTCTACGATTCAGTGAAATTATAAAACCGTCAAGGCTGCACAGAAGTTTGTTTTTATTTAAATGGCGGCCAGTTTGGGACTTGCGTCCATTATCAAGCCATCCAAATAAGTCCTACTATTAACACTATAACTTGTGTACGCTGGCCACATATATGTGTGGCTAAGCGCAAAATACTATTTGCGTATGGCAGTCCAGTGCTGCACCCAGCAAAAACATCGTCTAAAGTCCACTAGTCGCCGTTTAAATAAGAACAAACTTGTGCGCAATTTTGACGGTTTTGTAATTTCACTGAATATCATCATTCCCGCCACGCCGAACATTCCCTGCGAAACTCCATAACACTTGTAACGTACGTGTTCCCACCTTGCCGTAAGAGAGTAGCTAATGCACGCGGGAACATTGTCGAACATGATCGTTTTAGTGGTCCATGTGTTTGGTGTGAGGAGGCTTGTTATTCCAAGGAAGTACAGACCTCCAAATCTTTGAATACGGTACCCTCACCAGTCAACGTTATTGTGTCGCTGTACGTCTTCCCTATTTGTGTCGCTCAGTGGCGCGTCCGCCCCTGCCTTCATTTTTATGGATGACAGTGCGCGACCACATCGAACTGCGCAGGTGGAGAAGCTCTTGGAACGAGATGATATTCGGCGAATGGATTCGCTTGCCCATTATCCCCAACTTAAATCCTACCAAGCACATGTGGGACGAGTTGGAGAGACGTATTGCGGCACGTCCACGTGCACCAACGCCCATTCAGATGTTGCCAATCACGTTGATGGAAGAATGGAATGCCCTGCCACAAGAATTCCTTACCAGTCTTGTGGCAAGCATGGCACGTTGCGTAGCGTGCGTTGCCGTCCGTGGTGATCACACCTCCTATGAAGTACCATGTCCCGCCTTTTGTAACGTCCCTGGGAGGGGGGGGGGGGGGCACATAAATCGTGGCTTCAGTGAAACTACTGACTTTGAATAAATATGTCAGTTCTATTCGTTTCATACCTTACCTCTTTCAGTTACCTTCTGTATTACATTGTGGCAGTTGTTTCTTTGTATGGTTCAAGTTTCATCGTGCTATGTTACTTGGCAGTGACGCATCATGCGAAAGTTATTATCCTCCTTAAGTTTTACACGACAGTGTACTTTTATATCAACTAGGAAAACACGACAAACTGCTCGCCTGCGGACCCATGATTACTGCAACTTTTCTGCTTCTATTATCGTATACGTTCATCCGTGTCTCTTTTTGCTATTTTGATAAACCCTATATAATCCAACGGGTACCCTACTGGTCCATTGGATTTCCTCTGAGGAGCGACTTGAGGTGATTTTTAATTCAGCAGTCACTTAATTCTGTATGTTATTTTCGCTTCCGTTCGTTGATCTGGATCAGGAACTACCTTGCTATCTTGTTTTGTGAAGGAGTTTCGGAAGACAGAATTTATTCGTTCAGTCTCAGCTTTCTCATATTTCGTTCTAGTGCGATCATAGACAACGAGATCTGGACTGACAGCTTTGTTTCACATATAGACGTTATCCATTTTTCTCCCGTCGGCCATTAATCCTCGAATGAGGACAAACTAACTGGTCAAATGTATCGGATGGTGCAGTGGCGTCAGTGTTCCCACCCGACGCCAATGGCGTGAGAGGTGCCACAGCCATCGCTCCCACAGCTCACCAAGAAGATGTGCGAATAGGGCGAAGACATTCGTGTACTCTTCATAGATCTTAAGAATGTGTTCACGCGGAGAGTCAGATGATTTGCCTAACCGAGTTTGGAACACCGAAGAAACTCGCCAATCTATTTAGTTTGTTCCAAAGTGAAACTCGCGAGCCAAGTCACTGAGAGCTTCAATATAGTCACAGGACTGAGACAAGAAGGTGAACTGTTCAACCTGTAAAAGAAATTTCGCGGTCGAAACTGAGAAAATTACATATCTCGCATTTGCCGACGATGTGGTCCTGTTGTCCAGATCTAAAGATCTAATGCGGATGTTCGACAGCCTGAAGGCGGCATCGAGCAAGGTCTCCTGATGAATTAATCGAAGACCGAATATCTTATAAGGAGCAGGACTCGTGCCTATTCAAGAGACCCGCTCCACCATTGATAGTCGGAAGCCGATCCTACAAAATAGTTCATAATTTTAAATATCTTGGTCTGATATTTACAGAAGACGCATCGTGTGAGGCAGAGATCAAAGCGAGGATCCTACCACCAAACCGATCGTATCTCATTCTTTTAGTTTTTTTAATCGCCCATTCTGTCAAGGAATTTCAAACTCCATCTGTAAAAACCATTGATACAACCCGTAGGCTCATTATTTGTAGTGGTCTTCAGTCAGAAGACTGGTTTAGTGCAGTTATCCACGCTAGGCTATACTGTGCAAGGCTCTTTATTCTTCATAATCACTGTAACCTGAATCCATTAGAACCTCTTTACTTTAGTCAGGCTTTGGTTTCCCCCTACAATTTTACCCCTTCCCCTCCTCCCACATATACATCCATTACCAGAGCGACGATTCCTCGATGCCAGCGGATATGTGCTATAATCCCCCCCCCCTTCCCCTTTAAGTCAAGTTGTCTCATGAATTTGTTGTTTCTTCAGTTCGATTCTGTACCTCATCAATTAGTTACCCGATCTATCCACCTAATCTTTAGCATTTTTCTGTAGCATCACATTTAGAAATCGTCTGTTCTCTACTTTGGACTATTTATTATTCACGTTTCACTTCCATACAAGGCTACACGCCAGAACTTGTGATCTTTGAGGTTTTTCCGGCGCAACTCAGTAATGGTGAACTTGCGGGTATTCAGCCGAGTAGTTGTTTCCATTTTACGTACGATATTTCGACGACCGACCCAGTTGTCTTTTCAGTTGCTGCGAGTTCTGGGATGTTGGCGATACTTTATGAATAAAACGGAAGCAAGACCTCGGCTGAACACCCAGAACTTCTGTTCTTAACTTTTGTTCTTTGGGGCCCGCAGTGCAAAATATGTCTTTTCATGACATGATTATTTATGAATAATAGCCAGTTACATTGCTATGTAAGTTGTTTATTTTTATCTCATTCACAATGAGCCCACTTCGGCAAATTGCCATCGTCAGGTGCTCTGTAAAAACATAGGTAAGCGATGGTCTTAATGTAATGGTTTTGTAACTATGCTCTAAAAATTTGTAATATATCATTACGTGTTTTACCTTACATGTAACATCGTTGCTGTCATACCCTGTCTGTTTTGGAATTATTACTTTCTCCCAGGTGTAGAGCGGAGATGTATATCGGATGTTACTTGTTTTCCATATATGCTACTTTTCTGACAGATGGATGACTGTGGGTCAGCGATGTTACATGTTTGCATAGTTACAATTATAAAGAAGCGATGTGTGGCATACAGTTGTTTATTATTATTTTTTCATATAGGTTTGTTTCTAATTATGTTTGTGCCTAAAGTTAGTTTTCGTTTTATTTTACGTTTTTAATTTTTCGTAATAATTGTCGTTGTCTATGATTTATGTTGGTATTCTGTCTCTGTTTTAACTACTCATGTTGTCGCTATTACTATGGATATCATAGAACAAAAGCTACTCAAGTACAGAAAAATCTCAATACAAGACACTACAGAAATTTTGCAACTAACAAAACTTGTCTTACACCAAAATTACTTTGAGTTTGATAATATATATATAAACACAGCTAATCAAAAAATCATATACTGTTGCATATATGTAGACGACACTTTGTTTATAGAAGGTAATTTAAATGACATAGACGAAATACATAAAGCACTGAATCAATTACACCGCAAAATGAAATTCACCATAGAACACGACACTAACAAAACAATTAACTTCCTCGACCTAACTGATAAGAACACTAACAACAAACATTGCTTCCAAATTTAGAGAGAGCCTACCACAACAGACTGTATTATCAGTGCACACTAATGTCATCCAAAAGCCCACACACTCCCATTCTTCCACGCAATGCTGAACAGATTAATAAACTCAGCGCTCGAAGACAAAGCAATCCAGAGGGAAATAAAAATCTTAAAATACATAGCTCAGCAAAACGATTATGACCCCAAAATTGTAACACAATTATACCACGACAAAACACAACCTGAAAGGCACAATATACATAATGAAATAACACTAAGCATAAACACAACGAAAAAGAAGAAAACAAAATACGTAACCACGAAGTATCTAGGAAGCATCTCGAACAAATTTGACAAGTTATTCAACAAAACCGACATCGCATTTGCATTTCAAAACACACACAGCCACAAACACAAAACTCACAAAAGTAGCTCGAAAATTCCCATACACAACAATCCCGGCGTTTACAAAATTTCGTGTAACACATGTCAAAAATTCTACATAGGGCAAAATGGTAGAAACTTCAAAATTAGATTTAAAGAGCACAGCAAAAAAGTGAAAACAACCCATCTACATTTTTTCAACATTTACAAGCAGAGAAAAACTATGTAAAACCCATAAACGAAGCACTAGAAATCCTCCATACTACGCAAGAGGAAACATTGTTGAACATCCTTGAGGAAATAGAGAGATATTCACATGCACACAGCAACCCAACAAATTTACTGAACGAACAAACCGACCTAAAGCACAAAAATTATATAGAAAACTTTATTCACATTATAAATCGTGAAAACGGGTAAAATAATAATATCAGTGACTCTAAGCAACGCATATCCATAGTAGCAGCGATAACATGAGTAATGTAAAACAGAGACAGAACACCAACATAAATCATAGACAACAACAATAATTTCGAAAAATTAAAAAGGTAAAATAAAACGAAAACTAACTTAAGGCAAAAACAAAGAGACAAACCTATATGAAAAAGATGATAAACAACTGAATTTCACACATCACTTATTTATAATTGTAACTATGTAAACATGTAACATCGCGGACCCACAGTCATCCGACTGTCAGAAAAGTGGCATATATGAAAAACAAGTAACATCCGATATACATCTCCACTCTACACCTGGGAGAAAGTAATAATTCCAAAACAGACTAGACATGACAGCAACGATGTTACGTGTAAGGTAAAACACGTAATGATATATTATAAATTTTAAGATCATAGTTACAAAACTATTATATTAAGACCATCGCTTATCTATATATTTGCAGAGCATCTGGCTACGGCAATTTGCAGAAATGGGCTCATTGTGAATTAGGTAAAAAATAAACAACTTACATTGCAGTGTAGCTGGCTATTATTCATAAATAACTCAGAATTTCCTCACAGTTTTGTATCAGATATTAATAATATATTAATTTTTTCAATATTAATTTTAATATCCAAATAGAAAAACTCGTCTGCCGCTCTGAAGTGTCTCATTTTCTTTTATAATTTTCTCAACGACACCTCATTTAATTCGGCTACATACCATTATTCGCCAGCCGTTGTGGCCGAGCGGTTCTAGGCGCTTCAGTCCGGAACCGCGCGACCGCTACGGTTGCAGGTTTGAATCCTGCCTCGGGCATGGATGTGTGTGATGTCCTTAGGTTAGTTAGGTTTAAGTAGTTCTAAGTTCTAGGGGTGTGATGACCTCAGATGTTAAGTCCCTTAGTGCTCAGAGCCGTACCATTATCCTAGTTTTATTTTTGTTCATGTTCATCTTATACAGGGTGTTTATAAATGAATATCGGGGTTTTAACGTTTTATAATATTTATTATATTAAACTTACAGTTACAAATGATATGTCAAATTAAAGAGCAACTCAAACAGTTTTACCAAGAACCTTATAAATGTTCAGCGTGAGCACCATTTGTCACATTGCGCACATCAAGTCTATAGCCGAGCTCTTCCCAAATGTTGATAAGTGTTTTTTCAGTGATTGTAGCAACAGCTGTTTCAATCTGGTTTCTTAATTCTTGGAGGACTGCTGCTAGCGGAGACACGTACACACTATACTTGATGAAGCCCCGATGGAAAAAATCGCGTGGCGTTAGGTCGGGTGAAGCAAGCCCTGTCATTGGGCCCCTTGCGGCCTATCCAGCTATTGGGTACAGTGAAGTTCAACCAATCGCGTACTTCGCTATGCCACTGCAGGAGAACTGATGTGGTGCCAAGTTAAAGGATTTATCGCGAGAAATGACAAGACATTCAACCTGGCACGTAACACTGGCGAAATGCAGAAGGGCGCGCCGTAAAAGACGAGGGCACTTCAATGGCTTCATGGAATCTCGCCATGTTATCAACGTCGCAACATACAGTTCCAACGCTGAAATATATTCCTCGCATTTGGATACGGAAGGAGTTTAGAGATTACCTGCTGCTAGTGCAATGTTTACATTTTTATGATGGACGCAGTATAGTTGATCAAAACGGCATTTTTCCCTGTTCGTATTGTTCTTGTTTTCTCTGTACTGTCCGGGATGTATGAGGATGTATTGACTGAACCCTACTCAATGTCTGCAGAAGCGTCTGCTAATGTGCGTCCACTTTGAGCGTGCGTGTTAGTAGAGGATGTGATCTTCTCCGCTAAATTCGGAGCGTTTTCTATTTTTAAATGTCGCAGCTGGACACAGCTCTCCAGGGACCTGGTCACAGGTGCCTCTCGGGCAGAGAAGCGTGCCGCTGCGAAAGGATCGGGCGGCTTGTGGCCCGGGGAATGCGATCAGCGGCTTACGGTTGCGAGCCGCGGCGTGGGGCGCCCGGAGGCGGCTTTGGCGTGCGACTCGACAGCTGCGCCGGCCATTTGCAGCCCGGGTGGGCCGAGGGGCGCGGCGCGGGGCGCCGACAGCGCTTCGCTAGTGCCGCGGAAGCAGGAGTAACAACGTCAGAGACGACATTTTGCAACACTGCAGAACTGTCTTATTTATCGTTTCATATCTTTTGCTTTAAAGTTTCCGTCGTAGACCAGAGAGTGTATTATCTCTGGAGTAAGCACTCAAATGCGCAGAATTGATTTTGTGTTATCATCATATGAATCGGTCTTTTGATAACAGCATAAGTCACTACTTTGGGCTACGTCGCGTTTTATAGTGGTACATACATGCGATCGAGACTACGGTATCATTTCAAAGAGGCTTCGATCGAATTACAGAATATTTGCCCTTCATCAAATAACACAACACCTTCTACAAAGTAGTACAAAACCTGTAAAAGTGTAGTTACACAAGTTGACACCTCTGACATTCTGGACTTTAAAGGCTGATATTATTAGAAGACGACGCTATCTGAAGAAACAAGGAACAAACCAAGATGTGACAGATGTAACTTTGCAATCAGCAGTTTCTTTCACTTTGTGTATTTGAGCGACAGAGTTGGATTCATCAAAGGTTGGGTCACACATTCTTCATAGCACATCAGCGTCAACCTGTCCTTCTATCAACAAACCCCGCCTACCAGATTTAAGAGTTAGGATTTCCGTGATTTCTCTGACTCGCTCTAGGCAAATGCCGGGATGGTTCCATTGAAAGGGCACGGCTGATTGAGTAGACTTTATTTCCTGGTATTTTTCTTCTAAAACAGTTTTTTCTTAATTTCGCGTTAAATTGGTTTTATTGACTTACGTCATTTGAAAGACCGATTCATATATCTGTGGCTTGGTTCTAAAAGGTCCATTGTCAATATTTGTCAAAACTGGTTTTATTGGTGTATGCCATATAGTTCCGCAAGCTCTTCATAATGTTAAAACGGCCAATGCCTAAGGATGAGAGGTACTGGGATTCTAAGACGTAAGCCCCAAAGTGTTTTATCAAGTTTCCAATCAGGATAAAAGGGCCAGTCTTGACATTGACCCACCCTCTTATTTTACATTTGTTGTAAGAAGGGCCAATGTCGACATTGGCTTTTTTTGCTGGTTTCAACAATTGAAACAGTGCTGTGACATTGGACTTAAATCTGGCGGAATACACAATAATAAGAGTCGTTCCTTTAACAATTCTCCTAACCATTCGGCACATTGTTAGTGTGAAGTCTATACAGTTTGGTGGGCACAAACATCATGTTTCATAGAGGCGATAGGAAGAGCTTGAGGAGCAAACTGCACCTGAAATATCAATACTGAAGTCGTCACTTTGCCTTGAAGGTATGGTGGTGGTATAATAATAATAATAATAATAATTATTATTATTTTTTATTTTATATTTTATTTTTGGAATTTAATTACCACCATCATGATTCATATTTTTTTGGCTAGGCTTCTCTACCGGGGTTATATACCTCACGCCTTAAACGTTCTTGTGTTTTTGCTGACCAATACTAATTAAGAAAAGCTTTCCCGAATTCCTCTAAGTATGACAGTATTCTATTACTTCACTCGCCCATAAGCTCCATCACCTTGAATATGGGTAGTGACAAACTGTATTTTCTGTTTATCGTTCCATGACTTTGGTAGTACACCAAGGAAGCTTTTGATAAAAAAAGACAGGGTGTGGTATTTTGCGATCCAGTGTAAAACTTTGGAATTGGCTGTATTTTAGTAAACTCTCTTCCACAAGTATGTTAGAAAGAGAGCTGGCCACCCCCCTGTTCACAAGCTAAGTGAACGGGCTGCGGGCTGGGCACTGTTGCCGAACAGCTGATAGGTGTTGCTGCTCGAGATGTCACAGACTGCGCCTCTGGCAACTTATTGACACGTAAATCAGCCTCGCCTACTGCGTTTATTATCGCAGCCAGCTCCCTTTTTAACGTGTCTACTTCTTGTGTAAGTGTCTGTTTCCATTCAGAAACCTGCTTTCACCTAACATGTTTTCTGCACACAAAGATCCGTTTGTCGCTTTCTTTACGGTTACCGGCTGTTCATTCCGTAAACATTCTTGAAATTGGTCGTCTTTTATGTTCAAACAGTTAACAAAGTCAGGAGTGAACTGATTGCCTTTCTCTACAAACTTCGCTTCTACAGATTTCTCCTGTTAGGTAGCGAGTGCCTGTACCGTGTAGCTATTTGCTGCACAGAATTTTCCAATGTACTTTGTGCTGCATTAACTTGAGCGACCTGCTTGGTTACATCATTGACAGCTTCGGCCAAGTGCTTGTATGTTTTTCTCATTTCGTCAATTCATCACTAATATTTTTGAAGTTCGTTTCAATTTTACTAAATTTTCTATCAAGGTCGTCACGAATTTGTGTGGCGACATTTTCTTGTATGTGATGTGCTGTGGCGTTCAAATTTCCGTTTACTAATGTTGTTATATTATTTTGAATTTCAGTGGCCGCAGTTTGAAGTTTTCTATTTAAACTGTCGGTCACATTTTGAAGTTTTGCGTCTAATCGGTCAGTTATGTTTTGCAGTTTTGTATCTAAATTGTCAGTCACATTTTGCAGTTTTGCGTCTAAACTACCACTCATACTAGTTTTGATTTCAGTGGCTGCAGTTTGCAGTTTTGCATCTAAATTGTCAGTCACATTTTGTAATTTTGCATCTAACCTGTCTGTTACATTTTTTTCTGAACTTCTATAAAGTATGCATTTTGTCCATGAACAGCACGATGTAAGCTTTGCATCTGTTCTCTGAAAAATGTGACCAGTTCCACGAAATTAGTAGGTACCGATTCACTCTGGGTGAGTTCTTCAGTATGTTCAGCCGTAGGTGCATTTTCACCCACGGTAATTCATTATTTTGAGTTTCGTGACTCGCCATATTTTGCTCGTCACTGCCTACTTCTGATTCTACTCTGGCGGTGTAGTCATTTTAATGTTTCTACCGAATTTGCCCATGAATTAAAAAAAAATACACCTCACTGAATTTAATAAAATTGACCGTTAATTCTCCTCAAGTTACACACGGCGTATGTTATTTAGTAAGAATTTCTGTTAAGGTACAGCGTTTTAGAATCATCTAGCGACGATTCTCAGTCGTCGTAGAAAGTGTCCATCTTGCCAGCATTACGTTTTGCAAAATTCACCAAAAATTTGCAAGCTATTGTGAGCAACGTTTTTTAGAATTTAACACTCCCTAACTGACTTTAGCACATCAGGGCAAAGGAAAACAGTAATGACCTTACCTCCTTTCTTACTGCGCTTCAACAACGTCTCGAGTCGTGTTTTTTTCTTTTAAGGATCGTGCTCCACGTCTCGTATTACCCAGCTTGTTGAAATTGTCTCGTATCTCGATACAGTGGTTTTTCATGTGACAGAAATATAAATTTTTTTTGTAGATACCAGATTTACGATAATACATATACATACATACATATATACGTACAGCTACAGTCGCAGGTTCGAATCCTGCCTCGGGCATGGATGTGTGTGATGTCCTTAGGTTAGTTAGGTTTAAGTAGCTCTAAGTGACTGATGACCACAGATGTTAAGTCCCATAGTGCTCAGAGCCATATATACGTACATAAATAAGTCCTGTAATAAGAGAGCCATTTATGGTTCAAATGGCTCTGAGCACTATGGGACTCAACTGCTGAGGTCATTAGTCCCCTAGAACTTAGAACTAGTTAAACCTAACTAACCTAAGGACATCACAAACATCCATGCCCGAGGCAGGATTCGAACCTGCGACCGTAGCGGTCTTGCGGTTCCCGACTGCAGCGCCTTTAACCGCACGGTCACTTCGGCCGGCAGCCATTTATGGTAGGGGTTTTATTATTATTATCGGACTTCGTTTTGCAAAAAGTGAAATTTTAGATGCAGGTTCTATTTTGAAAGCAAACCAAAGTATTACACTGATTGGTGCGGTTAATATGCGGTCATTCACCAACAGACATCCATACACAAATTAAGCCACATTTACGTATCAAATTCACGAAAAAAGCTCAGGAAAAAATGTATGATTAGTCGTAATGGTAAACACAATGAAATTAAATAGTTATTATTACGCAAAATGAGCACAAAAAAACAGAATATCTACGTAACACAGATTATTGCGACCATACCGGACAATGGCCGAACAAAAAGAGAGAGAACAAAAGATTGCCGGTCCGGTTCATTTAAAATTACATAGATAGTATAATTACAGAGAGGTTTTATTGTAATCACACTATTAAGCAGCGGTAAAATCGTCTCAGAGCTACTGCGCGAAAACACAGTCACGAAATTCGTTTACACTTGGGGAACATTACAAAGGTAAGTTTACTAAAATAAACTGGTATCAGGAGCATTTATCCCTAATTTTTCCAAGACAAGACCATAAATTGACTGGTATCTCTGCTTAACGCCAATCTAAAATGTTATCAACCGCCTATTAAATTGATGACATTTTTATTTTCTGTAAGGTCATACCAGTACCAGTATAAAAGGAAATGCATGTTCGTCATTATTGGCAGATGTGATTTCAAGTTCTGATGAAGATGTGTTTGAAGATTCTGATGACTGTGTTCCAAGTTGTGGCGAAAGCAGTGATGAAAGCAATGATGGAGGGAATATAGCTTTATGGAAGACAGTTAAAAGATCTTCAAGGGTTGATGAAATTGATCTAATTCAACAGCAGCCTGGCAGTGAAACAACAAAGTTCAGTGGAAGGGGGAGGAAGAAATGTGATCCACAGCATTCATCCAGAAAAAGAAAGCTAACGAAAAGTTATGGGAGAAAAATCGGAGGAAAGAATTGAAAACTGCAGGAAAGGAATATGTGACGCCGAAAGGAAAAGTTATACCTGCTAAAGTTGTGAAATCATCGTGCAAGTTCAGGAAAAATTGCGGAGGAAAATTAAATGACGATGAGAGAGAGAAAATGTTCATAGAATATTACAAATTGTACCCAGAAGCTAAACAACAGTTCATAGCTAATCATGTGTGAGGAAAAGAAACATGTGGAGCGTTTAAGGAACAAGCCTGAAGGAACTGCAAGCAGACGAAATTATTTCCAGGAAGTACTTTTTTTCCGTCCTTCTTTGCAGAGTAAGATAGAAGTACGTCAGATATATGTTCCTTAGAACATTTCCTTTAACACAAAAGAAGGTAAGAATAATTGCGAAGAAAAGACGAGGCTCTGAAGAAGGAGTGTGATGGAAGTGGTAAACATTGTAATCATCCGATAGTTTCATCTTACGACATTGATTTAATAAGGGAACACATTAACATGTTTCCTTCCTACAAAGCAATTATTCTCGATCTCATTCTTCTAAAAAATATTAATCTCCTGACTTGAGTTTTTCAGCAATGTACCGGCTCTATCATGAATTTTGCCAAACCAAAGGTATGTAGCCAAGAAGACTGACACTTGTGCAAAATGGGACAAATACGTCATGTTACCCATGAATTGTACTCATGATGCTGAGCGTTGTAAGGTCTACCCACTCCTTTTCTATGCTGTTGTGTTGCATTAAAAAAAAAAAAAAAAACTTTGGACCTTCAACTTGACCATCTATGTAAAGAGACGTAAATAATGTTCCCCAGTATGTTACATTTGTAATGAAACAGTGGCAGGAATAGGGGGCCAAGAAATAGCTTCTTGTCTATATTATTATTTGATGAAACTGGCCGACGAAATTGTTGAGGTACACCTATACAGTGATTCGTGTACCGGAAAAACAGAAATATTTTTATTGCCATCATGTTTCTTCGAGTAGTAGAAGAATTCATGATTCGGGAAAGACTTTTGGAAATCAGCCACAAGTTTCTTGAAGTTGTACATACTCACTTGGAAGCTGACTCAGCTCACGCAGCCAACTGTTGGAGTAGAACTGCCAAGAGACTGGGCCAAATTAATACGCATGGTTCCCCAAAAGCCACCTACAACAGCAATAGAGCTGGAAGAAAAGGACTTATACAACTTTGAAGACTTGATGAGAAGTTATTATCTGCACAAGAAAATTAACACAGAAGGGAATCCTATTGTTTGGAACAAGATAAAATGGATGAAGTATCGCTCAGGTAAGCCAGTAATTGTCTCCTACAAACACAGTTACTCCTCAAGATGATAGATCTGAACAGAAAGAAAACTCTACGCTTGTCTGATGCCATCATACCCATTTCAGGAAAGAAATTAATGGATCTCTTTCCATACATCAGTGTAAGCAGTCGTCCATTCTACATGCGTTTCATCAGTCACCTGAGAGCCAATAAACAGATGAAAGAGAGAAACAGATATCTTACGAAGCGGAGGATGAGGATGGTGGTGATGAAGGAAAAGAGTGATATATTTTTTCTCTCCCCGTTTACAATATCAACCATAATGTATGCCAACTATTTGTCTGATGTTAAGAAATGTGAGTAAACGGTTCCCGCCCCTGATCACGTGACCAAACTGTGTTTTCATTATTTACGTTGGTAAAATGTGATTTTTGTAACATGTAATAGTTGCTATCAGTTATTAAATTCTTGAGGAATGAATAAAGTGATTTAATTAATGAGTACAAGGAAATATTTATCTTAAGATTACCTGTTTCTGGTTATTCAGTGTACCTGACCCTGATGTCCAAAGGGCCAATGTTAAATAATTTAAGATGTTAAAAAGTGCCAACGTCCTCTTAAATCCTTTAATTTTGAAGTTGAAAATTCTAGAAATTTATTATTTAAAATAAACTTTAGTTAAGTTGATTTGCTATAATGATAGTAACAAATAGCCCCAAATATATTGTTAATAGTTGTCAGAAAATGACAAAAAATATTCAGAAGCTTATAACTTTAAACTAAAATTCTTGACATTGGCGCTTTTAGAGCCAAGCCACAGATATTTTCACTGTGGTCACGTGATTTCGGGACGCCGTCGGTTTGTTCGTAATGCATCCTATAAATTATGAATGTCATTATATCGCTAGTACGGACAGAACCCCTTCGTAGGGTCTGTGGATACGTCCCGGCACTGTTCCGTCAAGTCACGTCAATTCTTTTAGCCCAGTACAAAACGGCGAAAGTGAGGTTATGACTCACCGTCCGTGTTACAAAAAGTCGCGGTATGTTATATGAACTGAGAATCTAAATAACGACAAAGTGTATTAATAGTGAAAGCAAACTTCATAGCGTATGCTCCTACCAGTTTTGTTTGGTGGAGTGCTGGAAAGTGAAACATCATTTTAAAACATGTATATTTATTTACTAGTGGAAATATATACATACAAACACATGAAAACAATAAAGAAATAAATGGCGCGTATTTACCTTATCTATTCTCTTGCCTTACCTAACTGTCATAGACAACTGTATTTTGCTCCTTCCTTAAAGCTGACCTTTTCACTTTAAACGTTATCTAATGGATATTGCTTCGTCAACGGTATTTTTTGGCTTTCCGATGTCTGAACTTGCTTGTGTAAAAACACTCAATGGAAAAATTTTCCAGGTCTTCATGGAACATTTGCGATTTGCCATAAAATAAAGCATAAGAAAACTGAGTTCAAAGGTACACATACATGAACTTACGATGTTAGCAGACGACTATACGGTCAAAACTTTCTTAACGAGAAAACTTGACGTGACGTACGTTCACGATGTGTTTGAGTGCCGCCATTTGAAATGCATTGTGGAGTGTTTTGACGTGACGTGACGACCACTGTGAATTTGCCTTGAACAAACAGCGTCGTCCAGAGACCACGTGACAATTCTAGCTTAATGTTAACAGCACGCGCAGTACGCAATGCTCGCTACAGAGATGCTTGTGTTTCGCTGGAGGTTATTAATATGAGATGTGTGCTCCATCCGCCTTCATGGCGGCTTGAACTCTGCTGGGGACACTTGAAAAAAAATGACTCTGAGCACTATGGGACTTAACTTCTGAGGTCATCAGTCCCCTAGAACTAAGAACTACTTAAACCTAACTAACCTAAGGACATCACACACAGCTATGCCCGATTCAGGATTCGAACCTGCGACCGTAGCGGTCGCGCGGTTCCAGACTGTAGCGCCTAGAACCGCTCGGCCAACAAGATATTTTCAGTGAAGTGTCTGAGTATCTGGAGGAGCGGCAGTCTTCCTCAAGAGCCGAAAACAGAGAAGGTAGTGATGTTGGGCACTGACGTCTGGAGCGAAGACGACGTTGTAACCCTTCCCAAAGGTGTTGCATTGTGTTCAGGTCGGAGCACTCGATAGGTAGTCCTTTTCAGAAATGTTAGTATCCGCAGACCACTGTCATACTGATACAATCAATCATTGTTCGTCTTACTGTGGGCAGTACGCAATGTGTAAAATGTGTTCATATCCTTCCGTACTTAGCGTTTTTTCAGGCGCGATAAGGGCACCACACCCAAACCACGAAAGAAAACCCATACCGTAACACCACCTTCTCCTTCACTGTTGTCACAATGGGAGGAGGCAGGTGACGTGCCGCAGGCATTCGCCAAATCCAAACCCTTCCATGGGAATGCCACAGGGTATAGCTCGGGTCATCCATTGTCCAGTGACGTCGCGCTTTACATCACCTCAAGCGTCGCCTACAGTAATGTGTGCTCAACCACTCTACCCTATTCTTTTTAACCTCATATCCACAGTTATTGTGTTGGTTGAATTGCTGGTACCATTTTCGAACTAACGAGTGATTCCTTCCGCAAATTTCATACCATCTTTTTACAACCACCGTCCGCAGTGCCCGACGATTCTTGTCCGTCAGTTAATGAGATCTCCTTGGCCTTGGTTTAGCTGCGGTTTTTTCTTCGCGTTTCCATTTCACAATCACATCGCCGACAGCCTTAGAAGGGTCCCTGATGGATTTATTTATCCCGTGACATCCAGTGACTAGTTCTCGTTCGAAGTTGCTGAGCAGTCCGTACCAACCTATTCTCCTGCTAGTGCGTTTCTACTGTCAACACAGTACTCCCCGCTACTTTCGTACTGGCGCGTCATCTCGCGTGTCATCTTTTGGTCAGTTCCGCATACTTTCCATCATATAGTGTAAAGACGGTCGTGGCCCCTACATCTGCTCTGATGAGCGTAGAAACCAAGGTCTAAATCCTTTTTCCATATGCAACTAAAGTGAGGCCATAGCAAGTGGCATTACGGCTGATACCCCATTGACATCGCCTGCTAAAGTTTCCACATGCCCCTGCCTAACTTCTAGTCGCACCATTCTCTGTATGGCGTAAAATGATATTTTTTCGGACGGATATTGGCGTTTCCATTCAGGTTAAGGCATTAAATAGAACCAAGAATGTAATAAGAAGAAAAGAATGCATATATGTTGGATATGGAGATAGATTTTGCGCAGAAATAGCACGGAAAATCAAACACATTTACAAAGGATGTAGAACTCGTACACGAAGAGCCATTTGCGAACCACTTTCGAAAAACAAAAGCAAATTTTGAATACTTGTTCCGCTGCGTGCCGAGCACTATTAAAAAACTTGATACTGTTACTACAAATGCAGTGCTAGCTCGATGGAAACTACAAGTAACACTTTGATATCTCACATCTGGAGAGTACCTGTCACCTCCAGTACGTAAACAACGTCCCCAAAACATACAGTTTCAGACTAAGGTACAAATACTGTGCTGCGGGGCGATCGGTATGGTTGAAAATGGTCACGCTTCATACATCGTGATCTCACTGTAGACACCCTTATTGCTCCAAGATGACCAGTTTATAAAGTTTTATGTTGCCATTATATGATCTAATGGGGAAACAAAAAAAGTTCAAATGTGTGTGAAATCTTATGGGACTTAACTGCTAAGGTCATCAGTCCCTAAGCTTACACACTATTTAACCTAAATTATCCTAACGACAAACACACACACACCCATGCCCGAGGGAGGACTCGAACCTTCACCGGGACCAGCCGCACAGCAATGGGGAAACAAATAGGGGGAGGGGTGAAGGGAGACTACAGATCATATGTTGGATATGTAAAATATACAATATTCCATGTACCTTCTGGAACTTGCTATAAAATTGACATGTTACATTACATAAAGTCAAAAGTATAACTGGCCCTCCCCACGCATACATGTTTTGACATAAATCCAGTCGATAAAAAGCACACAGTTGGTAAAATGCACAGAAGTGATAAAAAGCACACATTTAAAATCCTTGTATAGCTCATGCGGGCTGGTGGCGAACAAGATTCTCACGTGCTTACTGCTCAGCACCACGCTACCGCCGGAGTGTTGACATAGAGGTGGCACATCCACTGCATGGCGTGCATTGTACATACTAAATGATCACATACGGTGGTTACAAGCAATGAATAGCGGTGCACCAGAAACAAAGCTGGATTTTTCAAAGTGGCCGATATAACAATTAGGAATGCCACCTGGGCATACATACACACATCAAAAAAAAATTTGCGTCACCACGTTTCCGATGGTTCCGTAACCTGTACAGAAAATTGGAATAGAGATCAACATAAACATCGTTTCTGCCCTTTTTATTGCTCATGAAAACCACATACTGCATGTTGTACAACCATACAGCGAGGCATTTAGAGGTGGTGGTCCAGATTGCTGTACACACCAGTACCTCTAATACCCAGTACTACGTCCTCTTGCATTGATACATGCCTGTATTCGTCCTGGCATACTATCCACAAGTTCATCAAGGCACTGTTGGTCCAGATTGTCCCACTCCTCAACGGCGATTCGGCATAGATACCTCAGAGTGGTTGGTGAATCTCGTCGTCCATAAACAGCCCTTATCAATCTATCCCAGGTATGTTCGATGGGGTTCATGTCTGGAGAACATGCTAGCCACTCTAGTCGAGCGATGTCGTTCTCCTGAAGGAAGTCATTCACAAGATGTGCACGATGGGGGCGCGAATTGTCGTCCATGAAGACGATTGCCTCGCCGATATGGTTGCACTATCGGTCGGAGGATGGCCTTCACGTATCGTACAGCCGTTACAGCGCCTTCCATGACCACCAGCGGCGTACGTCTGCCCGACATAATGCCACCCCAAAACATCAGGGAACCTACACCTTGCTGCACTCGCTGGACTGTCTAAGGCGTTCAGCCTGACCGGGTCGCCTCCAAACACGTCTCCGAGGATTGAACGTGATGCCAATCCTGAGCGGTCCAGTCGGCATGTTGTTGGGCCCATCTGTATCGCGCTACATGGTGTCGTGGTTGCAAAGATGGACCTCGCCGTAGACCTTGGGAGTAAAGTTGCCCATCATGTAGCCTATTGCGCACAGTTTGAGTCGTAACACGACGTCCTGTGACTGCGCGAAAACCATTAATCAACATGGTGGCGTTGCTTTCAGGGTTCCTCCGAGCCATAATCCATAGGTAGCGGTCATCCACTGCAGCAGTAGCGCTTGGGCGGCCGGAGCGAGGCATGTCACCGACAGTTCCTGTCTCTGTGTATCTCCTCCATGTCCGAACAACATACACTCCTGGAAATTGAAATAAGAACACCGTGAATTCATTGTCCCAGGAAGGGGAAACTTTATTGACACATTCCTGGGGTCAGATACATCACATGATCACACCGACAGAACCACAGGCACATAGACACAGGCAACAGAGCATGCACAATGTCAGCACTAGTACAGTGTATATCCACCTTTCGCAGCAATGCAGGCTGCCATTCTCCCATGGAGACGATGGTAGAGATGCTGGATGTAGTCCTGTGGAACGGCTTGCCATGCCATTTCCACCTGGCGCCTCAGTTGGACCAGCGTTCGTGCTGGACATGCAGACCGCGTGGGACGACGCTTCATCCAGTCCCAAACATGCTCAATGGGGGACAGATCCGGAGATCTTGCTGGCCAGGGTAGTTGACTTACACCTTCTAGAGCACGTTGGGTGGCACGGGATACATGCGGACGTGCATTGTCCTGTTGGAACAGCAAGTTCCCTTGCCGGTCTAGGAATGGTAGAACGATGGGTTCGATGATGGTTTGGGTGTACCGTGCACTATTCAGTGTCCCCTCGACGATCACCAGTGGTGTACGGCCAGTGTAGGAGATCGCTCCCCACACCATGATGCCGGGTGTTGGCCCTGTGTGCCTCGGTCGTATGCAGTCCTGATTGTGGCGCTCACCTGCACGGCGCCAAACACGCATACGACCATCATTGGCACCAAGGCAGAAGCGACTCTCATTGCTGAAGACGACACGTCTCCATTCGTCCCTCCATTCACGCCTGTCGCGACACCAGTGGAGGCGGGCTGCACGATGTTGGGGCGTGAGCGGAAGACGGCCTAAAGGCCGGTTCCCACTAGGGCTGCCGCGCGTCAAAACGGCGCGTCAGCGGCGTGGTTGCCATGGAAATGGCGTCAGCGGCAAGGCGCGGCGGGCTCTGCGTCGCGGTTTGACCATGTCGAACCGCTTCCGCTGCCGCGTGCCGCGCTCCAGGTGCGCGCCGCCAATCACAGAACGCGCTGAGCGTGACGTCAGGTACGGACTCCCGGGCCACACGAACTTTCGCCGAACCGCTGGCGCGGACGCGTCGGCAGCTATGAAATACTTATCATCCGATTCCAAGGAAACTATTCGGTAGAAAAATTTGATTCTTGGGCATGTTACAGCCTGATATCTTCTCTCGATAAAGGACCGAATTTCTTTTCGTTATTCGTCGTGGTTACTTGCTGCATCGCATTTACGTAAACCTTTACACGAAATTTTAATGAGTGTGCAGAGGTAAAAACGCATTGCGTGGACTTTGCGTACAGTTCATTTTAGGTAATACATTATTGCGTATGAAATTTAGTCAACATATCGAAATTGTTTTTAAAGCTGAGAGCAGATCGATAGCTATCACCGTTCTCGAGATATTGTCTGATATGTCGGCGGACGGGCTATGCCGTGACCGCGCGTGGGTTGCTCGGCGACGCGACCGGCACTTCGTCCTGCTCGTCGTGAACCATGTGGTTGGATAGATGAATTTTTTTAAATGGCATTAATAGCATGTCGAATGAGAAGTTAAACCGAAACTAATTTGCTGGTATGTCATAAGATGTAATTTACTAAATATGTAGAGCTATTGATTATTTCCTTTCTTTTTTCTTTATCCAGTGTACTTTACTGATTCAAGACGCGTTTCGCCTTTTACTTTAAGGCATCTTCGGTGGAATCTAGAATGACTCAGTGTTGTTTTGATCTGTGATACTTGGAGATTATAAAACAGTTCACATCTTTGTTTACGTGAATGACTGATTACTTACAGTGAATTGAGTTTTTGGCAGACATATACGTTTCCCCTCACCTGCTCACATGCTGGAGGTTGAACTAAAACTTAGATTATGGAACATAAGCACATTTTCATGTTCGCTCTTTTTTCTTCTGTCACTAGCAGTAGACGTTTTACCGAAAACTCTGATTTAAAGTCGTAACTACAGTGTGTTCACCTCATGTCCTTTCCTGTCTGGTTTGTTTATGTACATGTTGCCAACCTGCAGAATTATATGCTGAAAACTAATGTTTGTTTATTTTTGTTCTCCTTATATCTGTATGTGTGTGTGGCTAGCCAGTGATAGTTATAGAAAGTTGAAAGTGAATCCAGTAGTTGTCAGACAGTGGTTGAAAGATTTGGTGTTCAGCTGATTTCAGTTTTGGTTTAAATGTTTTAAGGAGTGCATGGAAGAGTAAATTTACTGCTTACATTAATAGATAAAATAGTAGAATAGTATTTCAACAGATGATTATTATCAGAATACTATCACCCAACCCCTTTGTCCTCACTCTTTGACGCCCCACAATACGCCCTGTCAACTAACCCCTATTGTCGTCAAAGTTGTACCGTAATTTCCTCTTCCTCCTCTATTTAATTCCGTACCTCTTCTTTAGTCACACGATCCTCGTATCTAAAGTTCAGCATTCTTATGAATCACCACGTTTTGAAAGCGTCCATTGTCTTCTTGACAGAAGTGTTCATCGTCCACGTTTCACTTACATACGAGGCTGCACTCCACACAAATACCTTTGTAAAATAGTCTCCAACCATTAGCATTTATATTCGGTGTGAACAAATTTTCTTTTTCAGAACGCTTTTCTTGCTATTGACAGTCTTCAGTCAGGTTTGCGTCTGCACCAGGAAATGCCTTACAATTTAAAATCTGGTTTCGAAAACTGTTCCAAATATATATTATTCTTTCGTGACTCTTAAGCAAGGTGCTGGCGATGATTACATTATGCTCTGTGGGAAATTCTATCAGGTGGCTTCCACTTTCATCCCTTCGACCTAGCCTTTGTGTTCTTACTGTTTTCGTGTACCTGCTACCGTATCACATTTTAAATTTTTGTCTCGCTTAACTATCTGAATAATCTCTTTTGTCGTACATTGTTTCGATGTGTTAGGAGATAGTGAACAATCGTGAATGGTAGTCATGAAATCTGTTTATGGTGAAATGAGAAAACATGAATAATGAAATATGTGAAAGAGTACATTGTACAGAAAATGAAAAATTGGTATGTCTTCACCCAACTTCGTCTTTCCTTCATGTAGGTGTAAGATATAGCTAATCAAACGCACCGCGCGTTTCAGTGGGTCCTGCCCCGTACCTCAGTGGCTGTCCGTCATTGGCTACCGCTAGCATCTGCCGCTTCCAGATGGGAACGCCAATTCCGCGAGCCGCCGCGTCAAAGCGGAAAACGCTTGCCGCTGCCGCACGACGCGCTGCCGCGCTCTAGTGGGAACCGGCCTTAACGGTGTGCGGGACCGTAGCCCAGCTTCATCGAGACGGTTGCGAATGGTCCTCGCCGATACCCCAGGAGCAACAGTGTCCCTAATTTGCTGGGAAGTGGCGGTGCGGTCCCCTACGGCACTGCGTAGGATCCTACGGTCTTGGCGTGCATCCGTGCGTCGCTGCGGTCCGGTCCCAGGTCGACGGGCACGTGCACCTTCCGCCGACCACTGGCGACAACATCGATGTACTGTGGAGACCTCACGCCCCACGTGTTGAGCAATTCGGCGGTACGTCCACCCGGCCTCCCGCATGCCCACTATACGCCCTCGCTCAAAGTCCGTCAACTGCACATACGGTTCACGTCCACGCTGTCGCGGCATGCTACCAGTGTTAAAGACTGCGATGGAGCTCCGTATGCCACGGCAAACTGGCTGACACTGACGGCGGCGGTGCACAAATGCTGCGCAGCTAGCGCCATTCGACGGCCAACACCGCGGTTCCTGGTGTGTCCGCTGTGCCGTGCGTGTGATCATTGCTTGTACAGCCCTCTCGCAGTGTCCGGAGCAAGTATGGTGGGTCTGACACACCGGTGTCAATGTGTTCTTTTTTCCATTTCCAGGAGTGTAGATTTTTTACACTCCGAGACGCCTGGACACTTCCCTTGGTGAGAGCCCTTCCTGGTGCGATCGAACCGCGATATTGACCATCTAGGCATGGTGGAACTACAGACAACACGAGCCGTTCACCACCTTCCTTGTGGAGTGACTGGAACTGATCGGTGGTCGGACCCCCTCCGTCTAATAGGCTCTGTTCATGCATGGTTGTTTACATCTTTGGGCAAGTTCAGTGACATCTGTGAAGAGTCAAAGTGACTGTGTCCGTGATACAATATCCACAGTCAACGTCTATCTTCAGGAGTACTGGGAACCGGGGTTATGTAAAACTTTTTCTGATGTGTGTATAAAATTACAATGGGCCTATGCCTGTATAAAATTGTACTAATTACATACTGTGTGCTTAATGACGGTGCGAAAACAACAGTAATAATCAAAAACTTTAAAAAAATCAGTGTTTTTGATTTACAAAGCAATATGACGTAAAATGAAGAAGACCGCACTGTGCAAGCGCGCATGCTAAACCGTACAGATCTGGAGGAGTCCCCCGAAGTATCTCCATTTTCTTCGTGTATACCTGGAGAGTGCCTTTTATGCTTTGACTTATTGTAATGTAACATGGCAGTTTTATAGCAAGTTCCAGAAGGTATGTAGAATATTGTACATTTTATATATCCATCATACGAATTGTCGTTTTTCCCACCCCCTTATTATTTTTGCTTTCCCCTTAGATCCGATGATAGTAGCATAAGACTGTTGAAAAAGGTCATCTTGTAGCAATAGAAGTGTTTACACTGTGATAGCGGTATATGAAGTGTGTTCAGTTTCAGAATAGCTGTGTGATGCATTGCATTCGATTTAAGATGACTTCAAGACTCTGTTGAAAGCTTAAGTTTTTCACTCTTGCCCTCTCCCCCAATAATTAGCTAAAGGACATATCATAGATATTGTAAATATTAAAGTTATTCTATGCCGAATTTTATGGTTATGCTATGAGTAAGTGCACTACGAGGTGCATTCAAGTTCTAAGGCCTCCGATTTTTTTTCTAATTAACTACTCACCCGAAATCGATGAAACTGGCTTTACTTCTCGACGTAATCGCCCTGCAGACGTACACATTTTTCACAACGCTGACGCCATGGTTCCATGGCAGCGGCAAAGGCTTCTTTAGGAGTCTGTTTTGACCACTGGAAAATCGCTGAGGCAATAGCAGCACGGCTGGTGAATGTGCGGCCACGGAGAATGTCTTTCATTGTTGGAAAAAGCCAAAAGTCCCTAGGAGCCAGGTCAGGTGAGTAGGGAGCATGAGGAATCACTTCAAAGTTGTTATCACGAAGAAACTGTTGCGTAACGTTAGCTCGATGTTCGGGTGCGTTGTCTTGGTGAAACAGCACACGTGCAGCCCTTCCCGGACGTTTTTGTTGCAGTGCAAGAAGGAATTTGTTCTTCAAAACATTTTCGTAGGATGCACCTGTTACCGTAGTGCCCTTTGGAACGCAATGCGTAAGGATTACGCCCTCGCTGTCCCAGAACATGGACACCATCTTTTTTTCAGCACTGGCGGTTACCCGAAATTTTTTTGGTGGCGGTGAATCTGTGTGCTTCCATTGAGCTGACTGGCGCTTTGTTTCTGGATTGAAAAATGGCATCCACGTCTCATCCATTGTCACAACCGACAAAAAGAAAGTCCCATTCATGCTGTCGTTGCGCGTCAACATTGCTTGGCAACATGCCACACGGGCAGCCATGTGGTCGTCCGTCAGCATTCGTGGCACCAACCTGGATGACACTTTTCGCATTTTCAGGTCGTCATGCAGGATTGTGTGCACAGAACCCACAGAAATGCCAACTCTGGAGGCGATCTGTTCAACAGTCATTCAGTGATCCCCCAAAACAATTGTCTCCACTTTCTCGATCATGTCGTCAGACCGGTTGTGCGAGCCCGAGGTTGTTTCGGTTTGTTGTCACACGATGTTCTGCCGTCATTAAACTGTCGCACCCACGAACACACTTTCGACACATCCATAACTCCATCACCACATGTCTCCTTCAACTGTCGATGAATTTCAATTGGTTTCACACCACACAAATTCAGAAAACGAATGATTGCACGCTGTTCAAGTAAGGAAAACGTCGCCATTTTAAGTATTTAAAACAGTTCTCATGCTCGCCACTGGCGGTAAAATTCCGTCTGCCGTACGGTGCTGCCATCTGTGGGACGTATTGGCAATGAACGCGGCCTCATTTTAAAACAATGCGCATGTTTCTCTCTCTTTCCAGCCGGAGAAAAAAAATCAGAGGCCTTAGAACTTGAATGTACCTCGTATAAGATACTGTAATAGAGCTGACGACTGAATATTCATTTTCCTCTATTATGCTGAAATTATGCTGCCACTAAAAACTTTGTTATTCCATTGTCAGATTCACTGGACAGGCGTTTAACACGAAAACCAGAACACAGCGATGCGGCTTCGAAATTCAGCGAAGGGGAGGCAGTCGCTATGAATGATGAAAGTGGCAGAGTAAGGAAATCGATGTACGAAGTTAAAGCGACTTCATCTAAGAGTGGCATTGCCAAAAGTGGCGTCAGTGACGCCTAGGGATGGCGATTACCGCGGAAATAACCGGTTTTCGGTTATATTGTTTTTCAACGCCAATTTTAACCTGGCTGATAAAACCGGTCAAAATAACTGTTTTCTGAAGTAACGGATTTTTGATTTTTTATTCCTTTTATTTCCTGTAATAAATGCACAAATTTAACAAAGAATGAAAAATTTGGACTCCCTCACATTTAAAATACATAGAGTCAAAATATTAAATTAAATATACAAATAAAAGAAAGTCCGCACTCTGTTGCTGCTTTTCTCGAAAAGTGGTATATGATGAATACTAAAAAAAATTATTGCGAATTCTGCTATTGATCCTAATGTTTTGAAACTCTGGTCAAAAACCATGTTGTAATCGAGGATCATACCACTATTTGTGCATTACGAACAGTAAGTGCTAAAGGATGAAAACTGGGGTTGAAGAACTCTTATTTTTAGTGTTAATTAGTCCATTTCCAAAGTGTACAAGCAGATATTATGTAGAGACAGGCAGCAATCAGTTACTTTCTATTTTTATTGTAAACTGTGAATGAAGTGCTCAAGTTTTCCCCTACTATGATGCCGCAATTTTGTTGTGGCTCCTCCGTTTTTTAATCTCTTCAAGCAAATGGAGCATTGTACTTCACTGATACCTGTTTTCTGTTGCTTGTGCCTTTATCCCGCGGTTTCGCAAGGTCGGCATTGTTAGGATCAGATTTGGGAAGGTTAATGTTAAGGGGTGGCTGGATGCCCTTCTTGCTGCCACCCCGTACCCCCCGGGATGGAATTAGTGTACCCCAGCTGTCTGCGTCTAGTGTAATCGATGGAATAGCGTGAACCTGTTCATATGTCTGCGAGTCGTGTAACTGAGGTGGAACGTGGGGACCATCACGGTATTCACCTAGCGGGATGTGGAAAACCGCTTAAAAACCACATCTGGGCTGGCTAGCACTCCGCCGGGTGGATTCGAACCGGGGCCGGCGCGCCTACCCGTCCAGGAAGCAGCGCATTAGCGCTCTCTGCTTACCTGACGTTGCAAAGTACGTGCGTAGTAGGGGTGGTGCCATTCTGCAATAAAGCTCGGGTCCGGCGGCGACAGTGGGAAACTACCGTATAGACCAGTGGGGCAAGTCTTGCACACTGCATGTACCCCGTGTACCACCCAATAGGCGACACCACACGATAATAGGTACATTATTGTCACAGCAACGCCGTATCAACTCTTATGCTTTGTGTTCGGTGCTCGTTACTGTCGTTATTGTTGGTAAAATAGCACTAATCGCTTTTCCAATTTTCTGTTACAACGCAGTATTTCAAAGCAACGGAAGGTTAATGCATGAAAAATTACTTGTGACTCTTCAAGCTTTCCCGGCACGTATGTTGTAAATAGTCTTCACAGGTTTGCCGCCGGATCACGTTGTGCAGGGAATTTGCACAACGTGATCCGGTGGCAAACCCGTGAAGACTATTTGCAAAAAATTACTTGCTTTTTAATAAAAAAGAGGTTTGTTTAAAAACCAAAAATTTTAGCCCTACTGCTATGGATAATTGCTCTTTCGGTTTCTTTAGCCGGTTATTAGCAAAAAATTAAGAAACACCTGTTATAAAAAAAGAGCAAATAAATGCCGAAAAATACCGGTTATTCAGGACTAAAATATCGGTATCGGTTTTAACCGATAGATTTTTTCCCATCCCATGTTTACACCTGCAACTTCGGTGATTCCACTCGAGGGGCGACCGAGCGGCACCACTTAAGCTGAATGTGGAAATTTGGCCAAAATTGACTACTCGTAATGAATTCGTGTCACATGCCTGCATGTAAATCAGCTGCCAACTACTTCACTAGTGGCCCAGTGACGTCAGTGGTCAAGCAGGTATATCAAGTGCGGAGTTCTAAAATCCTGAAAAGTGAGTATGCTGCAGACTGCGCACGTGCAGAAACGGTAGTATGGCGTCGTCTGCTAACATCGGAAGTTAACCTTTTCACCCAGTGCTGAATCCTATGAACATAATGGTTTTCGTGCTTTTGTATCTTCTTAACATTTATTTTGTTGTTATGATGTTATGATGTTACGTGGCGCGTAGAAACAAAACTAGGTACAAAGGATAAAGAAGTTTTTACTACCCTCTGAATGTTGTCTGTTTATATATATTTTCTCAAAAGAGAAAATAATTGTTGATATTTTGAAACGTTTGGCTGCCGTGTCCTAGCATAGGGTATAGGGAAAAAGTGGGTTACAGGTCACAGTCTGATTCCCGAACGGCTAGGAGCGAATGCAAAGACAAGGTTCCAGTGATGACAGATTGATTACTAGGATCAGTACCGAACACAGTCACGGGGCACCGACGAGAGGCGTGGATTTTGGGATTCTTGTAGGGTACTCGCAAGAGGCTTAGGTGAGTGAAAGATGTTAATAAACTTATTTATTCTCTTCAGACTAACTACTGCACTGCAGTCTAATTCGGAGCACAAGAAAAGCAAAGGATGCGACTGGTTGCACAGCAGAAGTCAGTGTCTTCAGTCCCTGGGGTGATAGCTAACACAAGTGGCAATCCCCAGCAGCATCGTAAAGTACAGACATTGACAGCAGAAGCCAAGTGAGAAAACAGACTAGTCGCCGTTCACTCGAGCCTGGCGACGAGCGACACAGAGTGGCAGTCCCAACTATCTATCTGAGAGCTCTGAATACAAACAACCTAGGTTTTTAAAGGATTGTGGCGGTGCACTATTTGTCCCTATCTATAGTCGGCCCAACAATCCGCCGACACTTCACAAACATCGGCCCATCTGACATGGGGCTCTGCATCTCCCTGGTGCCTCTGACCAACCACATTCAGATCCTCCTCCTCCTCTGTAAGTAGAGGTGTCCCTGGCCTTTCCGTTAACATATATCAAGTTTGGCAGCAACAGCATTCAACTGAAAGCTAAATTTCACTGCCCGTCGTGTTACGGCTAGCAACAACAGTGTTTAAAGTCAATTGGTCCCGCCCTGGGACCTCTCGTGATGGGGACCGCTGTTCCAACAGTTTTACTCATTTCCCATCACACTCTAACACGTTTGAATCCACTGCCATGGCTATTCTCAGGAGCAAGTATCAAGCTTGCTTCTTGTGGTAAAACGTCCCTGTTTGCGACCATTGTTTAGTGTGACATATTGCATCAGTGTCTAGATGGTGCACGAAGTTACTAGTTAAATCTCCGAAGTGAAACTTCTACCCTGGGAGAGCTGGCCAGTGCGTCTACGAGTTCGCAGGCCCTACTGTTACTTTTTATCGCTGGAAAGCTGGAGGCTAACACTCTCTCGATTGTATCTCTGATTACCTATCCTGGAATGCCCTCCCCCTTTCCATTAGCCTTAAGCTATACGACGTACATGACAGAACGGCACTTTTGCTATTCCTCCAGTTCTCGGCAGTGGGGATACTTTACCATTGGCCTTTGTGGATCACATCCACAATGAACTTCGATTTGGTTATTAACAAGCTCAATTATCATTGGTAGTTCCTTAATGTTTGTTGCATAAAGGATTTTTTATAATAAAGGTGGTCCCTTATCATTCTTTTCGACGTTCGGATTCTAAACTGCACAGCATACAACCCTCATTGACGTGCTTTTTCGGCTTCAGTGTGTGTGTGTGTGTGTGTGTGTGTGTGTGTGTGTGTGTGTGTGTGTGTGTGTGTATAAAAAGAAAGGCCACTCATGACAAGCAAGACTCAGCGCTGTAATAAAACACCAGGGGGCATTTGTCTCAAATAGTTGATTGAGATAAGAAAATCCCTCACGTAAAAGGTAGCTTTATGTTAGAGCTTGGATAAATAGCGGTGTTCATATTGGAACATCGCTGTGAGCCATGCTTAATAAATGAGCAATGAAAAGGCGATAAGCCCGTAGATAATATCTGCTTTGTTTTTCTTCGCTTGTATGTGTGTAGGCATTTTTATTGATGAAATACCTTCCGGGCCTGCATTGCCAGATCAGAAAGACACGACTGTCACATATTACTAAGCGACATTGTTTAATTTTTCTGCCACTATTCCGCGATTATTTTTATTTACAAGGAGGAGAGATTTGAGTGTTTCTCGTTGGGAAGGTGTTCTCTAGTTCCTGTTCGTCGGCTGCAAGCGATCAGTGAGTCTTTTCACGAGGTTCGAGTATCCCTGAGGAGCTGAACAGTACAGCGGTCCGCTACAAGGTTTGGTTGGCTATAGTGGCCACACGAAAATTGGGCTTCAAGATCATCTCGCCGTCTTACAACATTGCCAGTTTTTTTATAGTGATAATTTCAAATATTCGTAAAAGTTTAAAAAAGAATATTGGGCAACTCTATTTTTAGCCTAGAATATGATAGAGGACATTGCAAAACAAAATTCTCACTATCTACTAGGAAAAAAAAACCAACGTTACAAGAAATTTTGGAGGAAAATAATATTTTACTTCAGCCAGTGGTAGTAACAGAATCACTAATATAATTGGTTATTTCGGAAATACAAAAGTATTCTGAGATAAAAAGTAAAATATTATAAGAGGTGTGAAACTGTGCCGACTGCATAGCGAAAAATGTATTCGCTGATAAATTTTCGTTCTGTAGAGCTGCGAAGAAACTTCCTGCGAGAAAGTTGTTAAGAAAACTACAAATTTTTTTTTGATAACATTTCAGTTTTCATTATTCTATCATATCACGCACAGAGGTAAATTACTTACGCGATATTCCGTGCGCAGCAGCGCCCAAGTCGTTGTAGGTTGTCGCCAAGAGTTTTTTCACTGTTTAATAATATTCAATAACTTACATGCGAGTTAATAGATTAAGCAGAAGGTACTCATATTTAACAGTATTGTCGGCCATTTCTACAGACGTCTGCATTTTTCTGGATAATATTCTCCATTTAGAATACAATGTTCCAAATTCGCACTCAACAGTCCTCTAAGCTGCTGACAACCTAATGTTGAAGTATTTTTTGTTAACACTTAACTAATATCTTCCTTGGGTTTTAACAAACCAGTACAAGTGTGTAAACTTTGTAGCCGAGATGACAAAAGATGTAGTCATATCACAGTTTGGCAAAGCACTGACATCAGAATTCCGATCGCCCGTCTGACAAATGCAGAAGCAAAGCTTAAGCCCTAAATGATCCACATCTGTACTCTGCAGGCTAACTTACGGCGAGTGGTGGAGTATTCCTCTGGTACTGTCGTTTTCCTCTTTCCCTGTCCCATTTGCAAGTGGTGCTAGAGAAGGACGCCTGTCAATTAACTTCCGCATTAGCTCTAATTTCGCTCATTTTTTCGTCGTGGTTATTTTGCAAAGACATATGTGGGAAGAAGTAGTGTTTTGCCCAACTCTTGTGGTCGTAACTCACGCTCTTGGAATTTCAGCAGTAATCTTCTCCGTGATACACAAAGCCTCTCTTGTAGCGACTGTCGCTTGAGTTTATTGAGCTTTTGCCCAACACTTCTACACTTTCTAAGCGACTCCGTGAGGAAAGGTGCCATTCTTCGTTGGATCTTCACTGTCTCTCCTGTTAATCAAACTGGTAAGGATCTTAGAGTGGTTAACAATACTAAAGAGTCGGTCGAACGAGTGTTTTATAAGCTAGCTTTTTTTGTGGGTGCAATACAGTATCTTCAGACTCTTCTGCTGAATCTCAGTCTTTTCGTACTATTTGTTTAATGTGGTCCTATCACATTAATTCTTTCCGAATGGTTACTCCTTGGTATTTTGTGGTAGTTACTTCGTCAGTTACAGGCCACATGTCCTGCGAATACACATTACGCAGTTTTAATGCAGTGGTTTTCATTGCCTTCTGCATCCTCGTGCCGTTGTTCATTCCGCCTATAGGGGCAGTTTCGTACCTCAAGGACAAAGGATTTCCTTGAACCTCCGTCCGCTTGTCCACCTTATTTGATAAGGCTGTTGGTAAAATGAGGGTGACTTATTATGCTGGAAGTCTTTAGCTGTCAGTGCTAATTATTAATCAAAATTTAAGTGGTGGTGAGTTCCAAACCTGGAACCGAGGACATTTTGATTGGTAATCAATGATGCTACCCCATCACTATGGTTGCATTGTAGGGTGTGTATTAGATAGCATTGGTAGAGGAAATAGAGGAGATCCAAAGAAGAGCAGTGTGTTTCATTACAGGTTCATTTAGTAAGCACAAAAGCACTGCAGATGTGCTCGGCCAATTCCAGTGGTACACACTGCGAGAGAGGTGTTCTGCATATACCTGTGTGCTTCCTCTAATGTATATCTCGAGAAAGACCTTGAAGGTGAAATCAGAGAGATCCGAGCTCAGGTGGAGTCGTAACCAGCAATTGTTCTTCTTGCAGTCCATTCACAACTACAGCAGGAAAATGGAAGTGACAATGGTATACAGGGTAACCTCTGCCACATGCTGTGCAGAGTAAAGATGCAGATGTAATGGTCCGATATCGGTCCATTGGGCAACTACAGAAATCACCTCTGTCTGTCGATTTTACCTCTATAAAAAAAACACATCGAGTCCTACCTCTAAGAAAGTTCTGATTCCAGTCACAAATTTGGTCCAGTACTTCATAAGCTTGCATTTTGTTCATACACTGACACTAAGAACTGTATTGAATTGTGAACACGGTGCCAACATGGGCTACTTGTATTAGTACATAACACTACAGCAAATGTAATTTCCGAAAAATTACCAATATTAACATGATGGTATCATTTTAGCGTTCAGCTGGCAAAGGCATACAAAAACGAAATAAATTGTAACATTTATTCACAATTCCTTAAGCGATTGAAACTACTGCATAACATATTTTCTTTACAGCCTAACTGTAAAAGAACAAATAAACTGTATCTTTCACATTATAATGACAAAGAGGACACTTCTTGCATTTTTCTCTGAATTTATCGTTTCCTCTTTTTTTTGCTTTTGGTGGCAAATGCTAAGAAAAATGAAACATTAATGGCATGGCATCTGGCTTGAGGTTTCTTCTGATACTCAAGTCCTCAGTGTTAAAACATTCATGTAACAAATTTTTGCTGCCTATTTTTGTGTGATTGTTCATCCTGTATGAGACAAGTGTCCAAATATTCTTTGATGCATCATCACTGGGAAATATTGATGTGACATAAAAAGATTTTACGAAACATACACATAATAAGTGTTATTATTGAATTTGCAATGTTTGTACGTAAATGAATGCTCTCAAATAGAAGACCTTTCACATCTGCTTATTTATAATGTCAGTCCTTAGTTTCAACTTATAATTTATTGTATTGGTCACTGTGATATTGGTTTCAGTGTGATTTTCAAATGTGATTTATATTGTCTGTGGTCCAGTGTTCTCGTCTACAGTGTCACTTACTATGTTCAGCACCTCTACTAGTCTTTTTGTACCTATCAGGGGCAGAAAAACCATTTGTGTTTTTAAAATAATTTTACCTATAGAACACAATATTTCTTCCTGTCATATATTTTTGCAGACTATAAAATGCTGCACAAGGCTTAACTACCGTAATAAGAAATTCTTTATCGAAAACACTACAGTAAATAAAAATTAATGTTTATTCCGAAACATTAGCAGAGGAACCCACCAGTTGGCTGATAGAGATATTGGTCACTGTGATATTGGTTTCAGTGTGATTTTCAAATGTGATTTATATTGTCTGTGGTCCAGTGTTCTCGTCTACAGTGTTACTTACTATGTTCAGCACCTCTACTAGTCTTTTTGTACCTATCAGGGACAGAAAGTGTTAACATGATTACCATCTTGCTTGAAGATGGCATTTTGCTTTCTTGTCCTTGTTTGGAATGTGGTCAACTCAGGAGCCTAAAATCATAAAGATTTATACATTATCTCTTCTTCTATTCTTTCTTTCCAGATTTTTTAACTGCTTCTCCCTTTTGTGTGCTTCATTCTTCAATGCGGATTTTTGTGTTTTTACTTTATTCTTTTTCTTGAACATCATGGCAGTGTGTAACTATTATTTCAAACATTTCTTGTTTGAACATATTAACTAAATAATGTAAACTCTTCTAAGAGTGTTTAATTGGAATATTATTTTTGGTATTGGAATACTGGAAACATTGTTCTCTTATTCTTTCCACTTCTGCAAAAATATAACACATTTCTTCTATGATTGAGTCTGAGAGTTCTGGGATGTTTTTATAGAGGTCTTGATTGCTTCTTAATGTGTAACTGCCATTTTAGTCAGTTTTGGTCACTATAATTTTTAAAGATTTTTTTATATCCTCTTTCTCTGTTTGTAGAATATGCATTATTTGGAATGTAACAGTACACTCAACTGACTGAACCCTTGAGGTTTTATGACCACACTATAGCAGCTACTTTTCTCATTTTTTCATTGCAGGTGCCATTGTAGAGCTGGTATGCCATCTCAAATTTTGTAGCTCTGGCATCTTTTGCAAAGATACATTTCTAGTTTTGGTATCATTTACATTGTTAATTAAGCCATTTGTTTGAATTATGGCCCTATGGCATTTAAATTTCTGAACTTTACTGGTTTTCGAAAACCATAGGACCTCCGTAATAGCGCCATACAGTCAACGAACGTGTTATTATTTTAAGGGAATACTAACTAAATGCGATGAATGGTCATAATAATACTAAGAAGAAGAAGAACATCTACAACAAAAATGATGGCAATGTTAATGATGATGATTAATAATAATAATAATAATAATAATAATAATAATAAATCCCGTGGAGGCCCGGGAAAAGAATAGGCCTCCGGTATGTTCTGCCAGTCGTAAAAGGCGACGAAAAGAACAAACCACTAATAGGGCTAACCCCCCTTTTAGTGTGATTAGTTGGTTCAGGACAGAACTAATGAAGCCTCGGACAAGCGCCGTCATGGTCGGGGACGACGCTTGAACCCTATGCCCGCCCACAATGGTAACGACACTGCTAGCCAACTGGAAAATGATTTAAATTTAAATAGAGGTGTTTTGCAGGATATGCTTCCTGCAACCACCCTAGAAGGAAAACAAAGACAGAGGATGAGATGGTCAGATGAAGTTAATCGACACCTCATGTTCTGTTATTACCAAGCAACAAACCTAGGAACCAACACAACTGGATACAGATCACAAGTATACACAACATTTATTACCAGATACCCAGAATTAAAATTTTTAACAGAACAACGACTAGCTGATCAGATCCGTGTAATAATAAAAAATAACAGGATACCCCAGTCAGAATTAAATAACATCAAACAACAAGTACAACAAATACTGGAACAAAATAATGTGCAATCAGAAGAAGAAGAAAATACAGTAATGGACTCAAACATCCCAGAGCAAACAAACAAAGACCAACACGCATCAATTAAACAATCAGAGGAAAACGAAATCTTAAGGCAGCCACCAGAACAAGCACAAATAGAACACAAAGTGACACAGATATTAGATATAGAAGAAAAATTTCAGCTAACATATATAGAATACAAAGACACAAATACAGACATTAGACCATTCTTGCATAGACCACCAAATAACCCACAAGTCGAAACAACAATAAAAACTATCAACACAATCATACACAACAAAATAAATGAAAACACAACTATGGAAGAGTTACAACTACTGGTATATATAGGAGCACTCACTACACTAAATATACACACTAGGCAGGGATCAGAACCAACCAACACACACAAGAAACCCACAAAACCAGCATGGCAACACAGGCTACAGATCAAAATAGAAAAACTGAGAAAAGACATCGGACAGCTAACACAATTTATAAGAAATGAAATCTCGGAAAAAAAACGAAAAAGGTTAGGTAAAATCTCACAACAAGAAGCGACAGAGCAATTAGACGAAAAGAAGCAGAAATTACAAGCATTCGCCAAACGACTCAGAAGATACAAAAAAAGTGAAAATAGAAGGAAACAAAACCAAACATTCAACACAAACCAAAAGAAATTTTACCAGACAATAGATAACACACACATTGAAATAAACAATCCACCAAACATAACAGACATGGAACACTTCTGGAGCAACATATGGTCAAACCCGGTACAACATAACAGGCATGCACGGTGGATACAAGCAGAAACAGACACATACAAGATGATACCACAAATGCCTGAAGTGACAATTTTGCAACATGAAGTCACCCAAGCAATTAATTCTACTCACAATTGGAAAGCCCCTGGAAATGATAAAATAGCAAATTTCTGGTTAAAGTAGTTCACCTCAACACATTCACATCTAACTAAATTATTTAACAGTTACATTGCAGACCCATACACATTCCCTGATACACTTACACATGGAATAACTTATCTGAAACCTAAAGATCAAGCAGACACAGCGAACCCAGCTAAATATCGCCCCATAACATGCCTACCAACAATATACAAAATATTAACTTCAGTCATTAAACAGAAACTAGTGACACATACAACACAGAACAAAATTATAAATGAAGAACAAAAAGGCTGTTGCAAAGGAGCACGAGGATGTAAAGAGCAACTGATAATAGATGCAGAGGTGACATATCAAGCTAAAACTAAACAAAGGTCCCTACACTACGCATACATCGATTACCAAAAAGCTTTTGATAGTGTACCCCACTCATGGTTACTACAAATATTGGAAATATATAAAGTAGATCCTAAATTGATACAGTTCCTAAACATAGTAATGAAAAACTGGAAAACCACACTTAATATCCAAACAAATTCAAATAATATCACATCACAGCCAATACAGATTAAGCGTGGAATATACCAAGGAGATTCATTAAGTCCTTTCTGGTTCTGCCTTGCTCTGAACCCACTATCCAACATGCTAAATAATACAAATTATGGTTACAATATTACTGGAACATACCCACACAAAATCACACATTTGCTATACATGGATGATCTAAAACTACTGGCAGCAACAAATCAACAACTCAACCAATTACTAAAGATAACAGAAGTATTTAGCAATGATATAAAAATGGCTTTTGGAACAGACAAATGTAAGAAAAATAGCATAGTCAAGGGAAAACACACTAAACAAGAAGATTACATATTGGATAACCACAGCGACTGCATAGAAGCGATGGAAAAAACAGATGCCTATAAATATCTAGGATACAGACAAAAAATAGGAATAGATGATAGAAATATTAAGGAAGAGCTAAAAGAAAAATATAGACAAAGACTAACAAAAATACTGAAAACAGAATTGATAGCAAGAAACAAGACAAAAGCTATAAATACCTATGCTATACCAATATTGACCTACTCATTTGGAGTAGTGAAATGGAGTAACACAGACCTAGAAACACTCAATACACTTACACGATCACAATGCCACAAATATAGAATACATCACATACATTCAGCAACAGAAAGATTCACATTAAGCAGAAAGGAAGGAGGAAGGGGATTTATCGACATAAAAAACCTACATTATGGACAGGTAGACAATTTAAGAAAATTCTTTCTAGAACGAGCAGAAACTAGCAAAATACACAAAGCAATCACCCACATAAATACATCGGCTACACCACTACAATTTCATAACCACCTCTACAACCCTTTAGATCACATAACATCAACAGATACAAAGAAAGTAAATTGGAAAAAGAAAACACTACATGGCAAGCACCCGTATCATCTAACACAGCCACACATCGATCAAGACGCATCCAACACATGGCTAAGAAGAGGCAATATATACAGTGAGACAGAAGGATTCATGATTGCAATACAGGATCAAACAATAAACACCAGATATTACAGCAAGCATATTATTAAAGATCCCAATACCACAACAGATAAATGCAGACTTTGCAAACAACAAATAGAAACAGTAGATCACATCACAAGCGGATGTACAATACTAGCAAATACAGAATACCCCAGAAGACATGACAACGTCGCAAAAATAATACATCAACAGCTTGCCTTACAACATAAACTTTTAAAACAACACGTTCCTACATACAAGTATACACCACAAAATGTACTGGAGAATGATGAATACAAATTATACTGGAACAGAACCATTATAACAGATAAAACAACGCCACATAACAAACCTGACATCATACTCACCAATAAAAAGAAGAAATTAACACAACTAATTGAAATATCCATACCCAATACAGCAAATATACAGAAGAAAACAGGAGAAAAAATTGAAAAATACATCCAACTGGCTGAGGAAGTCAAGGACATGTGGCATCAGGATAAAGTTGACATTATACCAATTATACTTTCAACTACAGGAGTCATACCACGCAATATCCACCAGTACATCAATGCAATACAGCTACATCCAAACTTATATACACAACTTCAGAAATCCGTACTTATTGATACATGTTCAATTACCCGAAAGTTCCTAAACGCAATGTAACATATACCGTACAGTTAAAAGGAAGTGACGCTTGATCAAGGTCCGCGTCACTTTCATTCCGAACCAGACCTAAGGTCTGAGAAAGGAAAGATAATAATAATAATAAACTCCACCAACCTGGGTCTTAAAAGTTCCGAGGATGCCTGTCATAAGCAGTTGAAACTGATGGCCACACATTTTCGCAAACTGCTAGGAATAGCCAAAACTTGGATATTACCAAATCCAAAACTAGGATAATTTCAACTGGATCTCACAGCCATATCTAAAAGGTATCTCGTGGAAATTATCAATGTTAAAGTAATCAGAAATGGGGATTTTGATTCAGATCATTATATCTCTAAAATTAAAGTATGATTTCTCCCATCTAAAACAAAAAATGCAACCAAGAAAGTAATTGGATACAATTCCACTACAGGTAATATTACAGTAGGAAATATAAAAAAAAATTAGAGCAGAACAAAACAAGATGATTGGCATGAACTCCTGGTACAAATTACTAAATCAGCAGAGAAAACTTTAGGACTGGCCGAGATTAAAAAGGAGACATGGTGGAGTGGAGAGTGTGAAGAAGCACTAGAACAAAGAGCTCAAAGTGGACAAAATAGATATGTTAAAGAAAACAACATTTAGAAGAATTCAGAAAAAAACAGAAACCTCAAAACTAATACAAAAAATCAAAAGAGACTCTGCTTGTGGAAATAGAAGAAAATTTTACCAAAAAGAGTACTATAACTTTTTTACCAGACTTTTAAACATGTACTTAAAAGGTATCAAGTACCTGTTTCAAAGACGAAAATGGCAAAATAGGATTAAATAACAAAGAAAACACCAAATAGTAGCCAAATTTTTTGACATGCTCTTAAAATCTCCAGTTCCAACAGTTAACTTGGAATTTCCAGCAATACGACAAATCTGCAGGAAGTTCCCCCCCCCCCAAACAAAGCAAGAAATTTATGAAGCCATTGAATCACTCAAAAACAACAATGCAAGTGGTGAAGACTACATTACAGCAGAATTATTGGAATGGTCTGAACCAAAGATTATCAATGATCTTCAGCTGCTTTATGTAAATCAGCAAACCTATAATGGTATGATTTATTGATTTCAAGAAAAGCATTTGGTTTGGTGGACAGAGAGACAATAGATAAAATCGTTAGAGTATTTGGTGTGAAAGCAAAACTAGCAAACATATTCATGAAACTCTTAACAAAGACTATATCTAAAGTTAAATGTAGGAAACAACTATCTCTGCCATTTGAATTAAGAACAAGTGTTAGACGAGAGGCAGTTTATAACCTTTACTGTTTAACTGCATTCTGAAAAGAAAAATTAGGATCTGAAATTTTGAGCTAAAGAATCACAAAATTGAACCAGTAATTCTAGGTAGAAGAAAAATAAAATTAAGGTAAACTGCCTGGGTTCTGCAGTACTTTCAGAAATTCTGACAGACACAATTATTCAAATAAATCTTCTGGAATAAATAGCAAATAGAACTGGTCTCAAAAGTTTCAACTGAAAAAAGCAAAATTCATGACAAACATAAAAAATACACCAAAATTCATAAAACACAAATTGGTAAAATAGAACAAATTGGTAAAATAGAGTGAGTGAGTAAGTTAATTCAAATATCTTGGAGAAGTGATACAGCAGAATGGACTAGAGAAATCTGCAGTAGATATAAGAGTTAAAAATAGAGCGAGGGCATTTGTTTTGACCAAAAATGTTTACAACAAGAAATGTATATCTACAAAAATCAAACTAAAACAATATACCACAGTGGTATGACCAGAATATTTATACACATGTGAATAATGTGTAAGAATGAAGTATGAGCTGGTCAGAATAGGGGAACTTGAAAGATGTATAGTTAGAAAAATAATGAATGCAACACAAATTACAAGAGGCTCTAAAATTAGAAGTACTGAGGAGATCTACAAAAATATAGATAAAATATCATAAGTAATGGCTACAAGAAGATTAATCTTTTTTGGACTTCTCTACTGAATGGCTGAGAACAGGCTCAAGGAAAAAAAATTCCTATATTTCTGGAAGAAGAAATCAGTGATAATGCGGATTACAGAAATAAGGAAAGATCTAGAAAGAAACAACATTAAAGAATTGGAAATAACAGACAAAAATCTTGACAAGAATAAAATATTAAATTTAGAAAGCTTTCAATGTAGAGGAAAAAGAAATCGAGAACAAGATGGACAAAAGATAAGAATAGACAACATGAAGAGAAGATGGAGTACTGCAAAAATAGAAAACAATAAGGAAAGACTAGGAGTTGAAGTTGTTATGTGATCCTTGTTAAGGAAATTGCAGAAAAACACCCTACCCTGGATACAAGCTGCCAATTTGCTGCTGCTTTCCAATCACCAATGAGAGTTTACCTACCAATCACTTACCACAGTAGCACAGGCAAAAGAAACCCAATGCACTAGCCACCTACTAGAGTTGCCTTTAGATCAGCCACCAGGGTAGCACAGGCAATAGTGCACCATACAGCCACCCTTCCACAACGCCTCTTCAAATTGTCCTGTGACGTCTCTGATACGTGGTGTCGGTAGCCACCAGATCCCAAAATGACAGTTCATAAAGCAGTGAACCACCCTGGAGAGGACCACAGCAAGTCAGTCAAAACATTGGAAATTTGGCTGTTTTAATAGTTGCAGTTACTTGGCCCAATGTCCAAACTTATTTTATCCAAAATGACACCGGCCATGGATGCCTGTGAACTTATACACATGGGGATCTGCATCTGATATGAGGTACAGCACACATTAAAATTGTGTATTATTGTATGCCTTACTGTCTGGGATGTCAGCAACCTGCGGCTCATTTTTGAAAATTATTTTCTATACCCTGTTAAACTAATTGTGCAATCAAAACTTATTCTTCGTCATATGCACTTCTAAAAGATAGCAAAAGCATAGTGTTGATTGTTATAAGTTGGAAGGCATAGCTATACAGAAGGTATGTCAATGTTAGATGTGAGCCATTTCTGAAGTAAGAAGGAAGAAACTTCAATCGGTGTGGAGCATATTTTATACACCAAGTGTAAAGGTGCAGAATTCAAGTAGTTGACTGATGATTTCTAGCTTATTATTTTACCATAAAACTTAAGTGATGACCAAGGCCCTTCAAAACATAGATGTACTTTTTTTTCTGGTGAGATAAGTAGGTTCGTGATGATACTGGTGTTCATCACAGATCATGATACAGCATTTCATAGCAAAGTACTATAAAAAATTACAGCTGCTTTTGGCCCACCAGTAACATTTGGAGTAGAATGCCCAGTTACAACTTGGTCCCTCACCAAATTTATAACATATACTTGGCAATTTTAATATAGTATTTAATAAAAGTAAACAGCATATACTCTCAAAGAAGGTAGAGTGTAAGGGTCATGAATTCTATAAAAAATTTCAGGAACACGCAGTCACAATCAATGAAATTATTATTACAACTTGTCAGTTTAAGAAGTTTTTTGAAATAAAGAACTGGATGAGAATATTTTTCTTAACAAAATTTTCGCCATTTCTTTTTATATCTGTTTCACACTAATGCAATTTCAGCTTCAAAGTCATGTATCAGGCGCAAAGATGAAATAACACATCATTCTGACATGTCACACATTTTGTGGTATCATTAAATTATCCGCTTGTATAAACCATTTGCCGCATTTCGGGATATGAGTTGAGAACAGAAATACATAATACAGCTGCCATTGTGCACGTAATTTGATATATGGACGTCATGCGTGCATGTCACGGTATTGTATTGATCTTCATATATGCAAAACAGTGTGTTAAAACTATTTTTGCTGGTCACTGTATTTTTCATCTATACTCATCTCCTGTAATGTGACGACTGGTTTCTAAGACCAAATATACATTTTAACAGTTTGACAAAGACATGTCATTCAGGCATGTCCAATAGTGTGCAATAAATTAATATTAAAATATTCAGTCAAATGGTGGATGTTCTACCTGACAGGGGCAGAAAGTAATAATATAAATTTTTTTAGTCCCATATTATACCAGTTGTTTATTGTATGCAATGACGAGACACTCGGTGTTAGCTGGGATAAATGTGTAGCAAGAACTGTAAGAAAGAGCGTAACATCATTTAAAAAAGTAGCAACACAGTATGGGGACGACAAAGAATTAATTTAGGCTAAGCTAGTGGAGTTTGCTGTCTGCTATATTCTTCAAAAGAAGATGATGGTGCGACAAGGGTGGTTTTGCTATGGCATCTTCTGCTGAAGTCTCTTGTAATGTATGTATTGTAGTTGTTGAAGGTTTGTGTAATGTAATATCCACTTTGTGTAGGTAAGAAGTGTAGTTTCATATGATAATTGCATTTTGTGTAGTGTATCCTTCTCTTTCCTGAGGAACAGCACATTGAATTTAAAAGTATGAAAGAAATATATAACAATAATTTTCGCAAAGTGTGGTATGCATCGTATGTACAGACTTAAGTTAGTGGACTGGACTACCAGCTCTATTTGTAATTGAATGATGACCTGTCTACCACATTGAAAATTTATTATTTCTTGTAACAACCCCCCTCCCTTTTTTTGCGGATTCATGGATTGCCAAACTTCTTTAACATCCCACAACATCATTCCTTACATTCCAGACTCAACAGAGGCTCTCCTCTCCTCACTCTTAGGGAATGACTTCTCCCATGTAGAAAATATTGTGAAAAGACTGACCTTTCCAGTCTTACACTGTTCACACACTTTCATTTTTCAGAATTTGTAAGTGCCTAGGAAGGCTCTCATGTGCTCCTATCAAATGGTAGCATATTATGTACTGATTTAAGCCGATTCGTTTTCACTGGCATACTGTGAATGTTATGTGACTTTTGTGAAATACTGTCGAACTCTTTACTCACCTTTTGTTTTTAATGATTTCACTGATCAAGTCTTCAAAACAATTAAAGAATATAGATTTCTGACATACAACTTATCACTAAATAAGATCTAGCTGTTTTCATAATAACTGATAGTCTCTTGGGCAATTCCTACATTTTAAGAGTAAACTAATCTTGTTTTTTGGTGTTACTGTGTAATGCAAATTTCATTTTCATTATGTTTAAAATAGTATAACAATTTTTTTGTGATTTTCAAATATGTGAGTATGACTTTTAAAAATTAGTAACTTTTGCTTTTACCTGCACTAGTTAGTATCTTTTGCAATGTGATAATGCTCACACCACAGTCTAGTCTCAATATTAGCTTATTTGAAGTGATAATTTGTCACTAATATTTTTAAAAGAAATATATATTTAAAAAAATAGATTATTTAGGCAGGAAGTATTTGTTTCAGTGTTCGAGAAACTCATCAGATTGCCGAAGCTCAACAAGAGAAAAATGCCAAGTTACGTGAAGCTTTTGGTATCTCTGAATACTTTGTCGAAGGCAGTAGTCTGGATCCACAGCGTCATGTGAAAGAGGCACAAGCTAAAGCAGCTGCAGAACAGAACAAGAAATATACTTTGGTCCGTACTCCCAGTCCAGAGCAGTTACCGTCACATACTGGAGAGAAGGCCAAGAAAAGAAAGAGAAAATCCAGAGACAGGTACAGTTACCTGAGGGTACCATATCTTTATCCACTTAATTTAATAAATAGGAAAAAATAATACTAAATTGATACAAAACACAGTAAGTTGAATGCTAGTCTTATCTGGCTGTTATAGTCACTTGGTTGTTCAAAATAACCATTACCAGCATCCAGACATTTCTTAAAGTTGCCTGTATTAGTCAAAGTGCCTGCATACCGTCCTGTCCAAGTAGCTTTACCTGCAATTGCATTTTGTGTTCTTGGCTTAAGTTTTTCCATCAGTTTTGCTTTTCTGCAAGAATAGTTCGCCAGAAGCCCATACTTGTTGCAATCATACTGGGACATTTTTTGAATGAAACAGCAGTCTACTTTTCATGTTGACTCATAAAGCAGCACTACCAGTCAGTGGTTTAGTAAAGGTGTAATTTTTTTTTATTTTGTGCAACCTTCAGGCTGCTGACAGCTTTACTTTTTCTGTAACTGTGTAATAGAGCTGTATGAAGTGCTCTGGATTTTTTAATCACACCCTTTTTCATTTTTACTGTCACCTGATTATTTCCATTTTTATGTTTTCCTTCCTTCTTTCAGAAATTGTGTTATCTTGCAAGATTTTCAGTGGAAATACCATTTTTGCCATGTAATATAGACTTGTTTCTTTGTGTTTTAGTTCCACCAGTCCTGAGACGAAAAAAGAAAAAAAGAAGAAAGCCAAGAAACACAAGAAAGAAAGGTATATATCAGTATTGAAGTTAAACCTCACAGTAGGGAGATGTGGAAAGTAAATTAACTATAAAAAAAATTCTTTTTAATTAGATTGTAGTAAATTGTTTATTAATTATTATTTTTATTCTACTCCCACATACATTCTCTATTAAAAAGAACAGTTGGAAGGAATTATGAGTGCCCAAGTAGGTAAGTTACAAACTAAATTGAATTAAAAAGATATTCATGTGTCAGGAAAAGGTTAATATTTGGGTTTTGTCACTTAGTGGCATAGAATTATTGACATAGTATGAGACAAAATAATTACCTATGTAAAAGGAAATATATAATGTATCCTTATTCCAGAATTCTGTTCACACAGAAAAATTTAATGAGACTATGCATTTTTAACTGTCATTAGAAAATACCTCTCAGAAATGTAGCTTCTTAATTACATGAGCTGTTTTAAGTGTTTCCACATAGTGCTTTAATACAGAAAGCTAAGCTTAACATTGTTCCATAATTACAGTTCATTTTGTAACTAAAATTGTTTTGGAATGAGTACAGATATTCACTTTTTTCCAACCAAATCATTTTCCATTACTTCTAAAGTAATATTAAAGTTTTCAGCACTTAGCGTATTGTTAATTCTCTGTTCATGAAACTGCATTTTTCCTCATGAAGTGACACCTATTAAGTAGTGACAAATAATTAATGGTCTTGATGCAAGGACTGTGTAAGACAAAACAGTAAAGCCCATGCTCCATGATCAATATACACCTCACCTGAAAGCTAACCTGTTTGGAGAGTGCCAGTGTAACTGCTTTTTGTAATTTTTTTGATTTGTCAGTATGAAAATGCTGTTTTTGCTGACAGCATGCGTGTAATTTGGGGAAAGGGGGATTTAGCTAATTATGATATTACCCATTTATGTAGCATTGTGGCAGCAGTGACATTTGTTTTACTTCAGTGTAGATTTTTTCTGCTCTTGAAGTATTGTGGAAAAAGAAGAGTTGTTTGATTTGTTGAGTACAGCCTCCCGTGAAATATAACACTGCTGATTCTGAAGAGAGATTGGTTTAAGCCATCTACTCAGTGTATAAATTCAATCTTCAGTTTTAACGTGAGATTAAAATGTGAAACTACTGGAAGTTTCAGTGAATGACAGGAACATTTAATAGCTTGCAATAAGAGCTGTTGATTGTGTATGGGTTGAGTTCTGCAATAGTTTAAGGCTGCTTATTCCATCATTCACAAGGTCCATTTTTAAATTTGCGAAATAATTTACATATGATTGGATTGTGCCTTTTATCATTCTTGGAGTTAACATCACTTAGTTCCTTTTTAAGAATAATTACTATTGATTGAGGTTACAGGTTTCTTGGAGAGTCTATATTTTCAGTTTTTGTTATCGATTTAGAAGGAATAATAATTGTGCATATTCTGCAGTAGAAAAGCTGTTGGTAAAGGGGGAAAAAGAAAAAAAGGGTTTCTGCAGCAGTCACACTGGCAGCGTGAGTAGTTTCTGCACTATACATGTTTTTCAGAGCATTGCTATACTCAAGCTAATGACTCCATCTCCACAATGATTTCATCTGTATTAACTTGTTTTAGTTATATTGATTCAGTATTGTGACACATTATTGCAATAGCAGGTGTGGAGTGTTTATTGATCTAGCATGCTACACTGCTTTGCTATATTTCAATCTTTTGTCAAGTATTTCTTTAGTCATTATATATATTTATATGAACTATTATATATCATTTCAAAAAATGTGAGCTGTGTTTATTTTTTCACTCTTCTGTTTCCTACATGTTTTGTCCTTAAAGTTGATTTTCATAATTATCTGCATAATTTCTAAACGTATAAAAGAAAATATTGTTAATACCATCTCTCTATTTTTCTGACAAGTCAGTCCTTGTTGATGGGTTGATAAGGTAAATAGTTTGCCCATAATATTTCGTTTGAGTAAATTTCAAAAAATTCAAAATCTTGAGAGGCACATCTCTTTTCACACCATCATAAGAAGAAATCTGTTTTAAGCAAGAATGAGCTATGTAGCGCACATTTGAAGTGTTTTGAGTTGTAGAAAGCTTTTCCTTTTATTTTTATTGTAAAATCTATTCTCTTTCCCGGTCAGTTGCAATGTAAGATACTTAATTATTGTGTAAAATTTGAGGTTTACTAATCATGAGCCACAGAAATACACAATTTTGATAAATTTTGTGGATATACATTATTATTTTTGTTGTTATTCTTTTTTTATTTAGTTTACTGCCTCTGTGTGGGTCACACTTCAATAAAATTGTGTTCTGTCATGTATGTGCCATGCATTTTCGGAACAAAGTGTTTCTGATGGGTTGCATTCTCCAAAATTCAATGTATTTTGTGAGTATATAACTGTCATTTTCAAAATTTCCTGAAGCATACTCACCCTAAATGTAAAATGACTGTGTGAAAATTGAGATGATATCTTAGATTGCTTCCCAGCTGATTTTCTTAGCTTTGTAGACCTTAAGGTAATTCCTGTGAGTGTTAGATGAACTTATATTATGTTATTCAGCAGTGGCACCGTTTTACCACTCTATGTGATAGTATTAAAGACAGGCAGTGTGTATATACGAAAGGGAGCATAATGACGTGAAGAATGTGATTCCTGTAGATGGATAGTACTGGAAGAGGTTGCCCATAATTATGTACAGTGATGCATTTGTTTATTTCCTGTGTGGATAATGTGAAATGAACATTTCATTGTTACATTAAATTGTAGAAAATTCTACCGTAGTCCCTATTATTGTTAAAGCTTTTGGAGGCAATTGCTTGTTATCAGCTACAGTTACCTAAAAATGATTTTTAGCTTCATAAATATTTAATTTTTAGTCTGCAAACCTTTTGATGCTTCTGTTTTCCCACAATTACTTCTCTTTCAACAACAAATGTAAGAGATAAATTGATGGTCTGGTCGTTGATTCCACTTTAGTAGACATGGCCCCCAACTCCTTCATAAATAATGTTGAAGCAACTCTCAACAGGTAACTGATCTACATAAAAAATATAGACATACAAAAACAACAGCAGCAACAACAATAACAGCAGCAACAACAACCACCTCTTGGCAATTGTCAAAGGAAGAGTGCACTTGGATATGACTTGGAAGATAACTTGAGTCAGAGCACCTGACCCAAGACAAGGTAAAACTCAAGAAAGGACAGATAAATTTTGTAGCAACACACAACACATATTCCATCATACAACCAGGGAAACTCGAAATTTTGACAAATGAAGGATCGCAAAGAGATTCTAATAAATTGGCCAAGGGTCATCGAACTTTTTTGTTATATAATGTTTGATGAACTTGCTTCTGTCTGGTCTTGTTTAGTATCACACAACACACAATAAGCAATTGTAATAACAAATAAAATAGTAACCCTGCACTGTAAGAAATGAAAACAAACAAAATATCAGCATGCAACAGATAGCCCCACAGGACAGCTGGCCACCTGAAACTGCAGTGGAGTGCAAGGGGGAAGTGTATATCCTCAGGTGTTCACTGCAGCTGCAGGTCTCATGGTTTTGGTTGAATGCATGCTGTACCTATCTCATGAACCTCACCCCACTACTTTCATCGCGGCTTCATTTTTAACAGACTGTATCTTAAAAGTAAAAATGGCCCTCTTGATAACTTTATTTAAAAGAGAGAACGAACGGTAGGTTGAATTTCTGCAGGATTTAACATTTCACTGTCTGAACACTAGCTCACAATTAATAAACAATCTTATAAAATTGTGACATTTCCCGTTAACTGCAAATAGGCTTTAACACCAGATTGGCAGAATGGGGTCAAAATACTTTTCTCTTCAATGTCATATCCAATTCTTTTACTTTGTTCATGAAATAATAAGACTTTTCATCATTATTCTCCTCTTTATGATGATTATAGGATTTACGAAGTATTTATATTTTCTTGGATATTTTATTCAGTTTACCTAAAATGACAGAAGGTGTCATTTGACACTGCGTTAGTTTCTCTTCTGAATGTATGTAAATAATCCAACAGTGAAATGGCAACAATCAACAGCCAAGCAGAGTTTTTGCTGCATGTTGTTTTGTCTTGGCATGTGCACATGCCAATATGTCACAGTTTATATTGTTTCATTAAGATAATATTCTTTGCCCATGAAAAAAAAATTTTAAATTTAGATGAAGAGGAAGACATTGTGAATGGGGAGGTACTAGCGGAGGAGCATTCATATGCTAGTTTGTGTCGATACAGTTGAATGCCTCCACAAAGGTGGTCGCTAAGAAATGTGTGAGAGGTTGCCAATTCTTCATCTGGTTGGATTCCATTAGGAACTGTTCTGCTCAGTGAGTGTGAAAATGTTGTAATCAGGGATGAACACTGTAATCAGTCTCATATAAATCTATATTTTAGCTAGATTTCATTTACAGTATAGCCATCATCAGTGCACTTAGTAGCGATTCATGTAGACTCAGAAAGCTTGAATATGTACATGATGTTAAAATGACTTTAGCTTGCCCATAACTCAATTCACACTCATATGCAGACAGGTTAAAGTTGTTTTAACAACATTTGCGCATTAAAGCTTTCTGAGTCTGTATGATTTGCTGCTACACACTCTAATGATGGTTATAGTGGAGCTGAAATCTAGCTAAATCTAAAGTAAAATATAGATATTTGTGTGACTGATTGCTAAGTTCATCCCTGATTACAGTTCTTCATCTTCTGAAAGAATGTTGTTACCTAAGGGAGGGAAGAGGTCCCACTACTTACACTTGTCAAGTACACAACACATTGATCAAAAGTTTTCAGGCTTATTTTTGAGAAAGCAGTACTGCCCCTTGTGAAGAAATACAAAGAATCAGATGCTCACATGGCATTAAAAAACAACAATTGGATTGTGTCACTTTAGGAACTGGAAAAATAACTGTCATATATGCTTGGGATATCATTTGACAAAGGGTAAGTCTGTTAATAATCTTTGGTAACATTCTTGGGGCCTACTTTCATCAAGCACATTATGACAAGGGACAGATTTGATTCTCAGATTTCTCCATTTCAATGAAAAATCAATCCAACCTGAGCACCTACCAGCGAACAGATCGGCTTTTGTATCTGAAATTGAGGGAAAGTTCAAGAAAAACCATATTTGATTTTAATACTCTGGAGAAAATATAACCATAGGCGAGCAACCATTACCAAACAAAACAAGATTCAGATTCACCCAGTTCATGGTCCACAAACCAGACAAACATGATCTGGGTTGCTGCCAGTGTAATTCATTCCCATACCTTTTTTAAAAAAAAACACACACACACACACACACACACAACAGGGCATGCATAGAGATGAGCAACCATTTGGAGAGTGGGCCATTCTGCATTTCATGGAGTCATTTCTAAATCAAGGAAGTAACATGATGACGCACAACTTCTTCACATCTCGTCAACTAAGAATCTCAAAGACAAAAAAACTTCACTAGTTTCTACAGTGAATAAGACCAATTATGGAATCACTGACAAGGTAAAGAAGCCAAATGCTGAAAGGTGTCCATCACCATCCTGGACCAGGATGGTAACACAGACTGTATGCCAAAGAAAGAAAAATAGAAATATCATTATTCTGAGTACATTGCATGCTGAAGTAGCAATAAGCAAGGAAGGCAAGCAGAAAGGTGAAACCCTGACATTCTACAATGCTACAAAGTGTGAGGTGGATGTAGTAGATCAAATGACTGTAAATATATTACAAAAGTTGCATATAGGAGATGGCCGATGTATGTCTTCCACAACACCTTGGACATGGCAGTAATAAATGTATTAAAGAACAGGAACATGGAAAAGCAGTGGTTTGTACTTCAGTTGGTGAATGAACTTAAGGAAACAAAGGAGCAGGAAGAAGATCAGATAAAAGAAGTTCGTATGGGACCAAAATCATTTAGAAAGTGGAACAAGTGCCAAATCAGTCTCTGCAAAGGTAATAAGACCAGCCACAACTGTGTAAAGTGCCATAAAGCCACGTTTGGAAAATGTGTGCATAAAACTGAAATCACTTGTGCTAAGTGCATCTAGCAGATTCCAGTCACACAAATAAAAAGTACAACAAAGCCCATGTGGGACACAAGTGAGTGTGGTATAAACCATATATACCAAATGTGGTTATAAGATTCTAAAAATAGTTAATATATATAAGTCTACAGTTTATAAAACTTATTAGCATGAGCAACAGAAAATCAATAAGAGATTTGTTTGTAGAAATAATTAAATAACATTACTTATCACACTAAGAAATCATTATTATTGATTCCCAAAAAGGTGGAAATTAACATATACTAAAATAAAGTAATTGTTTTACGTCAAATGCTAAAATATTTTAAGTGAGTTCACAAGAAGTCCTTTTCACCATTTTAGAACTGTCAGGAACTCCACCATTCTAGTGTTAAAAACACTGACAGCAGATTTATTACATCTGCCCTTTGCGACAGGACATGGAAAATGACTTGTTCCCTCCTTGAACTGGCATCATCTCCTGTCCTTTTTAGTACCCTACCTGGAAGGCGGCATGTGGGTCTACTCCTGAAAACTGAAAGGTTGGCCGAATGAAGGAAGCAAGTAGGAGCAAGTGAGGTAAAGCACCTCGGTACTGCGAGTGAGTAAAAGTGGTTTACTGATGCATGAATATTTACAGAGGCATACAAAACTTAGTACGTAGGTGCGAAGCTGAAGCAAAGTTTCCCGGCCGTCTGCTCTTGATGAAATGGGGAAAATCTGCAGTGGAGCTTGTAGATCTGGACAGCACCTGCTAGAGGGCGCTGTCGTTGGTGTCGGTCGTAGTGCCAACCTACACCGTGGCATCGTAGCTATCAATACCACATCCCTCCCCCCTGAAACGATGCACTGTCATTGAGTATGGCTTCCAACGGTGGGTGGAGGGACCCAGGGGTGGCGCAGCTGACGGGGTGGACAGTGGAAATGCCAGGGCAGGCTGTCCACCCGCGACCCCGAATTGCTCGCAAGGAAGTGAGGAAAACTCCCTGTGGAAAACCTGCCCGGGCCGAGCACCGCTACTGGGTATGCTCGGATGAGGAAGCGGAGCAACGACCTCCATGAGTGATGGCGGCGGCAGCGTGACGGCAGCCTCAGCGTCCATCGGTTCTGGCACCGCAGAGGAACTCAGCGGTGGTGGAGGCGACCAGAAGTACGGCCGCGGCGGCGGCGAGAGGCGCCCTTCCAATGCAGGTGACCGGACCGTCAGGTAGGCGCGCCCGCAGCGGAAGCGCAAGCGGAGGAGGCGCCGTCGGTGTTGTCGTGGGCTGAGGTGGCGGAAGCCGGCATAGCCTCCAATTCTGCCGGCAAAGAACCTGCGGAAGAAAACCGATGACGGCACAAACGGATCTGGTTCCGGTGTCACTTGACAGTGCTGGAGGGACCAGAAATGGCAAATAAGACACGGCCAAGTTGGCGAAGAATGTGCCCCTGGTACCAGCGCTGCCTCCCAGAGAAAACATGATAGAACACCAAATCATGCGGCGCAAGCCAGAATGATGCGAAGCAGCGGGAGCACATGGCAGTGGGTGCAATAGCTGCAGGAGCGATCGATGGGCGCGGCCATGTAGCAATTCTCCTGGGGAACGGAGGCCGTGCGGCTGAGAGTGATAGGAAGCAAGGAAAGTCCAGAATGCGTGCTTGCGAGAGTGCGTGGCGTGCAACTTGCTCATCTGCGACTTAAATGTACGCACAAAGCGTTCAGCCTCGCCGTTCGACTGGAGGTGGAATGGGGCTGAAGTCAGATGGTGAATGCCATTAGCAGCACAGAATGCTGCAAACTGTGGGGACACGAATTGGGGGCCATTGTCAGAGACAATAACTTCAGGAAGGCCCTCAACGCAAAAAATAGACGTCAAAGCCCGAATAGTACTGGCAGATGTAGTGGAAGACATAGGTACAACAAAAGGGAAGTTGTTGTACGCATCAATAACTATCAACCAGCAGGTGTCCCAGAATGGACCTGCAAAATCAATATGAACGCGCTGCCAAGCCGCAGTAGGAGTCAGCCATGCAAAGAAGCGTTGGCGCGGAGCAGATTGATGCTCCGCACAAGAGCAACAGTTAGCAAGCAAATTCTCAATTTGTTGATCAATGCCGACCCAAGTGCAGTGACGACGCGCTAATTGCTTCTTCCGCACTATACCCCAATGACCAGCGTTCAGTAAACAAAGGATTTCCGATTGCATCGAACGAGGTACAACCACATGAGAGTGATCATTGTCAGATCGTAACAAGATAACACCGTGGTGTACAGACAAGTTGTGATGTTGTGGAAAGTAATGTCGAACAAGTGGATCACGAATCTGCTTAGTAGATGGAGGCCATTGAGTACGAATATACTGCAAAAGAATCTGCAAAGAAGCACCGGCAGCTGTTGCGGAAGCAATGCGACGAAATTTACCAGAAAACCATCAGCTAAGTCCTTATCTTGCAAGTCAATAAACATGCAGGACAGTTCGGAAGAATCAAACACTTTGTCAGGACCGATAGGTAGACAAGACAAAGCATCAGCATTGCCATGCTGGGCCGTAGGCTGAAAACAAGATTTTGTAATGTAGTTAGACAAAAACAAAGACTGATGTTGCAACTTTTGTGCCGTATGGTCCGGAACTGACTTTGACGGGTGAAACAACGAAGTCAAATGCTTATGGTCGGTGACCAAATAGAACTTGTGACCGTACAAAAAATCATGAAACTTTGTTACTCCATATACAATAGCTAAAGCTTCTTTCTTGATTTGAGAATAGTTTTGCTGGGCATAGTTGAGCAACGACGCAAAAGTGATCGGGCGATGAACAGAACTAATGCGGTTTGAGAGAACCGCTCTGATGCCATGAGAAGATGCATCGACAGCCAAAACAACAGGTTTGGAGTGATTGAAAGGAATCAAGCAGCAGTCACTCAACAAAGCAGATTAGAGTTTGTGGAAAGCAGCGTCACATTATGAAGACCAAACAAAAGGAACGTTCTTACGCAGAAGGTGATGCAAAGACACTCCAATCTGTGCTGCATTTGGTATAAACTGAATATAATATGTAATTTTGCCCAACACAGACTGAAGTTCTTTCAAGTTCCTGGGTGCTGGCAAGTCTCTAATCGCACTGCGATGCGACGGCGAGGGGTGGATGCCCTGTCCGTTAATCATATGTCCTAAATACTGAATCTTAGTTTGAAAAAATTTGCACTTGTCCCTGTTACACTTTAGTTCTGCCTGCAAAAGGACAGTAAATAAGGCACACACATTCTGCAAATGTTCGTCAGGGGTGCGACCGGATACGAAAATATCGCAAGATAATTTGAGCAACCAGGGACAGTGGCACACAACTGCTGCAAGTAAGACTGAAAAATAGCAGGAGCCGAAGCACAACTGAATGGAAGGCGGCGAAACTTGAACAACCCAAGGTGGGTGTTGATCACAAAATAGCGCTGCGACTGTTCGTCGAGCAGAGTCTGAAAGTATCTGTCCCGCAAGTCAGTCGTGGAAAAGAATTTTCCCGCACCAAGCTTATCAAAAATGTCTTCAGGACACGGCAAGGGAAACATAGCTACCACTGTCTGGGGATTGACAGTATACTTAAAGTCAGCACAAATACATAGACGAACATTTGGTTTTTTCACACACTGTAGGTGAAGCAGAAACAGGTTCAATGACACCAATGCCTTGCAAATGCTTAAGTTCAGAAGCTACGGCGTCGCACAGTGCGTGTGGTGCTGGGCATGCGCGCCGTAAAACAGGCATGGCATTGTCTTTAACTAGAACATGCGCTGCAAAGTCTGTAGCGCAACCAAAGTCATCAGAAAAGAGTTCAGCAAAATCATTGCATAGTGCGGCAACACTGTCTGCATGGTCACTAGCATTGATGCAAAGTACATTGTCCTGAATTGTGAGGCCAAAAAGTTTAAATGCGTCTATGCCAAAAATGTTCGTAGCATCACTAGAGCGGGGCACATGGAAAGAAACTGTACGGGTCATCGCACCATACGTGGCTTGCAAACTACACACGCCGAGCACTGTCCAGTAAAAGCAGTCAGTGTGGAATGTGAATGACGAAGCGGGGATGAACCAAGCAAGTCATACATCGATCTGTTGAGTAAAGAAACAGACGCACCCGTGTCCACAAATGTTCAAAGTAACAAAAAGTGTCCACGCATCGCACTGAATGCGAGAGAAAGTGTCTGGCAAAACTTGATTCACATGACGAGCTGTCGAAGCACATCAAGCAGAAGGCTTTGAATAAATGGCATTAAAGTCCATAGGCTGATGTGAATCATGACCAGGGCGGTTGCTGTTGCAATGACGCCCGCGCGAGTCACACGAACAGGAGACAAGTTGTGAATTAGACTTGCTCTTACTACACACAGCTTGCACGTGTCGTTTCATATTACAAAAATAACACTGTGCTTGATGGGAGGGGCAACTGTCACGTGGGTGGGCACGAAAGCAATTTGGACATGATTTTAGTTTCTTAGTCAGAGCTTGGTTTGAAATGTGTTTACTTGCACGCAAGCGGCGCGCTGTGGCTGGCCGTGCGGGGACCGGGTGGAAGGGCATGTGTTGTGGCGTGCTAACATTACACACACCCAGGGTCACGTCGAACGCGGAAGCAGCCATGTCTAATGTATCTTGTCTGTCTAGCAAGTCCACTACTTCCTGCAAAGACGGGTTATTATATCTGAGGATTTGTTCGCAGATATGGTGATCCGCCACATTCTGCACAATAGCGTCTCTTAATCATTATATCCATATATGAGCGTCCACATGAGCATTTAAAGTCACAATCAGATGTTAGTCCCTGAAGGTCCGCTAACCAAGATTTATTGGACTGAGCAGGGCCATGCCGGAGATGAAAGAATTTGCTTAGTGTGCAGCTACCACATTTACACTATCACGGAAGTGGGCGTTCAAAGCATCAATCACTTCGTCATAAGTTTTAGTTTCTGGGTGGGTGGAGGGAAATAACTTGACAAGCACAGGGTATAACTCAACACACGCGTTGGCAATGAAAAAGGCAAGCCGCTCTGTACCTTGTATGCTGTGAAGTGTGCCTCGAGCTGGGCGATGTATTCTGGCCAGCGCTTATCATCAGGATTGGAGGCACGAAATGGCGGCGCCGTCGGTGACGGCGTCGGTACAGGCAGTGGCGTCGGAGGCGCCGAAGTAACCACAGTTTGTAGTGTTACCAGTCCATTTATGGCAGCAAGCAGCTGCATCATTTGCTGAGCCTGAAAACATAGATCGGACAGTGAAACTTGTTCCTGTGGCGAAACCATGGTTTACACAATTGAAAGTCTTATACTGAGGCTAGCACGAAAAGAAAGCAGTACCTAGCAAAAAAGGAAATGATAGGAAAGGAAAAAGAAATGTTAACTCCTGATCGTCGCCAACTTTTGTATCCCGCCTGGAAGGCGGCACATGGGTCTGCTCCTGAAAACTGAAAGGTTGGCCGAATGAAGGAAGAGAGTAGGAGCAGGTCAGGTAAAAAACGTCGGTATTGCGAGTGAGTAAAAGTGGTTTACTGGTGCATGAATATTTACAGAGGCATACATAACTTAGTACGTAGGTGTGAAGCTGAAGCGAAGTGTCCCGGCCGTCTGCTCTTGATGAAATGTGGAAAATCTGGAGTGGAGCTCATAGATCTGGACAGCACCTGCTAGAGGGCACTGTCATCGGTGTCAGTCGTAGTGCCAACCTACGCCGTGGCATCGTAGCTGTCAATACCACATCCCTGAAATCTCAAAAAGGATTCACTTCAATAAATGCTTCATAGAGTTCTTGCTGTGTCAGATATGCCAATCTCAAGCTTTCGATGACTTCCTCAGTTGGCAGTCATCAGGCAATACGTTAGGTACTGTAGTTGGCTTAATTATGTCGTGGAGACATCAAAGAGTTATAGAACTTCCGTTTGTCATCAGAGATTATGTGGACATCTATGAATCAAGAATGTTGGTAGCTGTGCTGATTTTGTTAGATGATTCAGTTGATTCCTCTGATGCCTTTCAGCATCAGGTGCCCAGTCCCCTGAAGTACTCGTGGTGTAGCCACTGTCTTGGTTAAAGTTGTTATACGTTCTGATTTCCATGGCTTCTTTGATCTCAGACTCCCCGTAGGTAGAGGCATAGGATATTATTTCTGTTTCATCAAACCAAGGCAGTGGCTGCATCTGGAGCGGTGCATGGAAATGGACGCTTGATGCTGAAAGGCAACATGAGCTGAGTCATCCACCATCTAATGAAATCAGCACCGCTACCAGTGGTCTTCAGTCACTGACATCAACATAGTATTTGCTATTGTATGCATATTCCATGACTGTGTGACGTAATTCAGCCAAATAAAGTAATTTAAGGCCCACGAAAATATCTCCTGACCATGAGAATGGAGGAAATTGTTAAAAACTGACAAATTTGGCATGGCAAGAACTCCATGAAGCATTTATTCAAGAATTGTTGTTGTTGTGGTCTTCAGACCTGAGACTGGTTTGATGCAGCTCTCCACACTACCCTATCCTGTGCAAGTTTCTTCATCTCCCAGTACTTACTGCAACCTACATCCTTCTGAATCTGCTTAGTGTATTCATCTCTTAGTCTCCTTCTACGATTTTTACCCTCCACGCTGCCCTCCAATACTAAATTGGTGATCCCTTGATGCCTCAGATCATGTCCTACCAACCGGTCCCTTCTTCTTGTCAAGTTGTGCCACAAACTTCCCTTCTCCCCAATCCTATTCAATACCTCCTCATTAGTTACATGATCTACCCACCTAATCTTCAACACTCTTCTGTAGCACCACATTGCGAAAGCTTCTATTGTGTTCTTGTCCAAACTATTTATTGTCCATGTTTCACTTCCATACATGGCTACACTCCATACAAATACTTTCAGACACGACTTCCTGACACTTAAATCTATACTCAGTGTTAACAAATTTCTCTTCTTTAGAAACACTTTCCTTGCCATTGCCAGTCTACGTTTTATATCCTCTCTACTTTGACCATCATCAGTTATTTTTCTCCCCAAATAGCAAAACTCCTTTACTACTTTAAGTGTCTCATTTCCTAAACTAATTCCCTCAGCATCACCCGACTTAATTTGACTACATTCCATGATCCTCGTTTTGCTTTTGTTGATGTTCATCTTATATCCTCCTTTCAAGACACTGTCCATTCCGTTCAACTACTCTTCCAAGTCCTTTGCTGTCTCTGACAGAATTACAATGTCATTGGCGAAACTCAAAGTTTTTATTTCTTCTCCATGGATTCTAATACCCACTCCAAATTTTTCTTTTGTTTCCTTTACTGCTTGCTCAATATAAAGATTGAATAACATCGGGGAGAGAATATTTCTGCAAAAAACTACTTTATTATAGGATTTGTCTTTGTTAACCCATAATTACTCTAAAAAAGTGTGATATGTTAAACAAATAACAATCCATCACTTAGGCGGCTTTTTGTTGCCTTTAACCATTATTGGAGTTGCATGCTAAACCTTGTTTTCTTTCTGAGTGGTGCACACGACCTAAGTATGAACAGAGAATTAGTTTATATAAACATTAACATATGTGAATATTCCAAATTGAACTAGGATACATATAACTGCCCTTAATATGTAGACTTCATGCTGCATGCTGTTCGGTAGTGCTCTAAAATGCCCCATTTAACATTTGTCCACTGTGCCATCCAGCAGCACTGGTTGCAAGGCAGTGGCTGTCACAGTAATGTGGTCTATGTTTGTGACTATTACTGTTAAGCAGGATCGACCATCACTAGCCTGAGAGTGCAATATTCTGCCACTTAGTACATCAATGTTTTCTGAGCCCATGCGTCCACACGAGTGTGGAAATGCATGCCAAATTCTTACAGGTGTGACTTCCTGTAGTCTTCGCTTTGTACTTGGATCTGTTCACTCTGCAAGAGAATGAGGATAACTGTTTACAATTGAAGGAACCATTTCTATGGTATACTCACATTTAAAGCAATATTAGAGCTTTCTATCTTATTTCATGCCTACAGTTATTACTGCTTTTCAGATCAGGGTTGCTATTTTTTATCTCTTGTTGCACGGCAGTCAAACAACATACAATGGTCACTACTATTTGAGCAAACTAAATTGACACTAGGTGAGGTGAGGTGTCTGACGGGAGTATCCATAAAGCCATTTCCCATTTACAGTTGCTCCTGTCATTCAACACACAGAGTGTCAACTTATTTTTGTGAATTGTAAGCATAATATTCTTATTTAACTTGACATACATACTTTTGTTTTTTGCTATAGTTTGATCAGTCAGTCATTGTTGAGAAGTTTTTGGCCAATTGGGTGATATTTGACTGACCTGGAATTTTCTGTATTTCTGAGGTCTTTTATGAAAGTTTGGCTGCAGAGATAAGTTTGACACAGTTTTTCATGCAGATGGATGAAATGCATTTGTATTTGCTGTTAATCTCTCAGTCCTCTTTTGAACTGAATGTTCAGTATTTCACTGTCCCTGGAGGTTGCTATTAAATCAGCAGAAGATTTTGCTATCCTTTATCATCTTACTTGGTATGTATTTGACTAGAATTTGATGTGGACCCCCAATTCCTTGCTTTCCCTATATTAAAATAACGATTATTTGTTTAAGTTTTTGACATCCATTGTTAATATATAATGATCACAAATGTGGGTCACTTTGCTATGGCAAGCACATTAGGTCTACTTCTTGCCATAATACATAACGTATTTTTGTAAGTTGCCAGTTGTGTTCTTTTGGACTCATTTCAGACATTACATCTGGTAACGTTTTACAAGACTGTTTGTTCTTACTAGTGATAGAGAGAAAATGGTGTGGTGTAAGGATGACCTAGTCTTTCACCTCTCCCTTCCCCTGAATTTATTTGCTTGTTGTGGTAAAAATTACACTTCCAGCAGACCCTAATTTACCCTTCCACTATATGCTCTACATATAAAGAAATATTTTACACAAGTTACGTGCATATTTGACATAAGTTACACTCAGATCTCTCTTTATGAGGTTTATGGATTTTGAGAGTTTGCTGCAAACATCTTGTCAGTTAGCAGTAGTAATATCTTATCTATATTCTCACTTGCACTTAATTGTATCTAACAAAATCATGTTGGTTGATTATATGGATGATGCCTTTGAGGAAAAGAATAACTGAAGTTCTCAAATGTGTGCTGTACTCCTTCATGTATATTCTTGTCTCTGTGTGCGAAGATGAATGTTTGTAGGCAAGAGTATATTTTTCAAACATTAAATCCATTGGCTTCATTGTGATCTATATATGATTAATTTGTTTTGTAAGGAACATTACATAGTCTGTTAGGAATGTTTTATAATAGCAGACAAATTTAATTCACAAAATAATTTGCATTGTAATAAGTGCCTCTCTTCGTTCTTGTAAATGATTTATCAAATGAGTGTTCCATTCTCTTCCGACAGCTAGTTAAATTTATTGCCCACATCCACAGTAGAGCTGTATTCTTAAATAGTACTGGTATTAGTATAAATAGTACCCGTTGTCTCATTCAAAGGGCCAATGCTAGATGTCCGTCACGAACTGCTAATTCTTATGACCTGTTTGATTAGAGAGAATTATTTTTTCTTGTATGACTTCCCAGTGCATTTTAGTAAAATGTTTATGCAATATGTTTCAACATTCCCATTGTAATGAATACAACAGAAATCATATCCTTCAGACATATCAAGATTTGAGGCTGTAGCTGGCATGCTTTCATGCTTAAGCATCAACTATATCTTTTACAACTTAGTCCTACTTTGAGAGAGGTTGATGGTAACTGCTTGACAACAATCTTGGTAGAAGAAACTAGCTCTTGACACGCTGTTAGTGGACAGGTCAAAGAATATTCAGAAACAAGTTATAACATATCTATCTGGAGCCTCTCATTGAAAACTTCCCTTATAGTTTTAGTTCACTTACTCTTTTGTGTATTGTGGAAAGGTAAATGCATTATAAAGCTGACTTTGTTGGCTTTATCTGTCTTTCAGTTTCTGCATGCAAGGGCATTCATGGAAATGTTTGCCATCACATTTTGTACAGCAATAAGCTCACAGAAAAAAGACAGCTATTGGCCTGGTAACCTGTGACCGTTTGAATAATCTTGGTCTGTCAGCTTTTTTATTGTTAACTTTTGGTACCCTGTGCCTGCTCTGTAGGGAAACCAATGAAATACAGGGTGTTTATAAATGAATATTGGGGTTTAACGCTTTATAATATTTATTACATTAAACTTGCAGTTAAAATGATACGTCAAATGAAAGAGCAACTCAAACACTTTTACCATGAACCTTATAAATGTTCAGTGTGAGCACCATTTGTCACTTGGCGCACATCAAGTCTATAGCCGAGTTCTTCCCAAACGTTGATAAGTGTTTCTTCAGTGATTGTAGCAACAGCTGTTTCAATCTGGTTTCTTAATTCAGGGAGGTCTCCTGGTAGTAGAGGCACCTACACATGATCCTTGATGAAGCCCCAAAGGAAAAAGTCGCATGGCGTTAAGTCGTGTGAACGTGGAGGCCATGCAAAGCAAGCCCTGTCATTGGTCCCCCTTGCTATAGACTTGATGTGTGCCATGTGACAAATGGTGCTCACATTGAACACTTATAAGGTTCTTGGTAAAACTGTTTGAGTTGCTCTTTCATTTGACATATCATTTATACCTGTAAGTTTAATAAGATAAATATTATAAAGCATTAAAACCCCGATATTCATTTATAAACACCCTGTTGTTTATATTAAGTTAGAGATTTTATATGTGGCACAACTGCAAATTATGTAGACAGAGTTTGTGAGAGTTAAAGGAGGAAATAAAAAAACTGGCTTGTTGTAGAGAGGTTCTGTGATGTCGGAAGCCCAAATTGGTAATAGAAAAACTTCTGGTTCTCTAGTTGGAGTGACTATAACTTAAGGAAATAACCAGTTACTGGGGCTTGAGTATATTCACAGCAAAAAGAAGAATTTCAACAAAACTCAAAATGTGTGTTTTCATAAATCCAATTTTGAAATGTTTGCATCAACTTTGTTAAATGGCTAGTTTGTCTTTGTGAACTGTCTAGTTCTCAGTTGCCAGAGGTTTTAAAATTCTAACGGAGTGCTGTATCTGCATAAGCAGTTATCAGTGTTTGACAGACAATATTTTAGCTCAGTAACAACAATTCTGTCATTCTAGAATGTCTATTCAAATTCAAACAATGCTCAGAATCTCCTTCCCATTGGTATCACTGCAGAAACAAAACAGAGCTTAACCCCTTTGTATTACATCACTCTGGGCAATTCTAGTACTTTCTAGAGTTTTTTTCTCACACTCTGCAACAATTCTGATCCCCCTTCCACTGAAAGTAGGAAAGAAAGCAGTGCGAATCGTGTGTTTGTAAATTTTGGCTAATAGTTGGATGGGACTATGGACTGAGGCAAAGGAAAGGGATCAAATTCCAAATGTAGAAGAAAGGTTTCAAGCTATGCTTGAATAACCACAGAATACTATTTTCTTTGCATTACAAAGCTTTTTTTTTCCCCCGCCAATGTCACATTGGAATATAAAGGACTAGCAGGACTAAAGCAGGAGCAGCAAAGTGCAGCATAAGTTACAGCATTGTACATGTTTGTTCTCACATTGTCACATTTAGTTAACTAGTGTAATACCCCTAGAACTGTCATCTGTAATTGTAATTACTTTTTGTTCATTCTTTCATTTAATGTGTTAACATGAATGATATATTGAAGCTTGAGGTGATTTACTTAAAATTGTATTTATTATTTGTGGCTGCTTTGTGATTTGCATTGTGCAGTACACTTAACTAGCTCTTGTTAATTCTTGTAAATATAATTCAGACTTCTTTTATCTTTTAAAGCTTCCTCATGTCATAAAAAAGGTGTGATGGTTTTTGTTATCCCTTTATTTCCTAGGTGGGTGGTGCTTAGTGTCTTGCACAATTTGATTTTGCCAGCCCATTTATGATTTCAGTTTTTAAAACCATTAATTGGTCACAAAATCATTATTATTTCTCTCTTAATGAAAAATCTGGAAGATGAAATCCTTTGGGTTCAGTTGAAGGCTTTGCCTCATAACTGGCTCGTATTGTCTGAAAGTTGAAAAATGTGAATATCATGGCCAAGAGATTAACTTTTTGATATTAAACGACTTTGATCATTTGTTGAGAAATCATATATGTATTTTCAGTTGAATTTGTGCAGGTGTATTTGTACCTAGTTTTTAAATTTATTTTTAGAAGATACTGCCTCATGTGCTCCATTCAGGTGAATTATGGGTAAAGATATATGATGTATTTTAGAACAGTTTCTTTGGATTTGTTATATCAATATCCTTTTCTAGTGCTTACCTAAATGGGAGTATGTATACCCTCCAAGATGGATGTGGGGCCCAATTGCTATTTGAACTGTTAGATCTAAAGACCATTGCCCTAAATTATTTGTATTGTAGGATGTTTTCTTAACTATTGCAGCCATGAGGGATAGTTCAGCAAACTGGGTTTAAAATAATTAATAATATTTTCAATTATTAATACTATCACAATGTTATAGTATCTTTGTGCACATTGTGTTAAGTATTTGTGCTAGTGTTGGTTGAATTTTTAATTTTGGACATTACAGTCACTCAGCATGCCTTTTGTTATGCTGTCACAATTGTGATAAACAGAAACTTTTAAATGTTTAATGTACCTTCGTGGCAAATATAAAACAGTTTAATATTGCGTAAATGTCCTATGCTCTACTGTCTACACTATGCTGTTTGTTTGCAATTTTAGGTCATAATTATTTCATTGCAGCTCAACTTACCAAGTTCAGTTAAGTGCCTCATATATATTATAGTCATAGTGGATACTGTAAGATAATGTGCAACTGCTGTCATAAGTACTGCAAGCATAGTGTATGTGTACCATTCAGCTCAGGTCTTTGTAATATGCTTAATTAATAAAAATAATTAAATAAATTTGGTCCTGTAATGGAGATCTGTAAAAATTCGCAATTTGCTTGAAGTTTGAGTGTGTCAGACGAGAATCAACATTGAATTTTCAAGTATAATTTCCAGCAATCTGGAAATTTAGATACTGAATTGCATCTTCTAAGGTTGTGTAGATCTGTTTGATTAATGTCTTCACAATTATTTGTCGTCATCTCATCTATTCATAGAAGAGTTTTTACTCGCCATTTCATAATGGTTAAATTAGTCTGTTAATAGGCAATAGAGCTTTCTCACACATAAACTTCTTTAACATTCTTTAAATAGGGCATATGAATCAGTTTCACCAGCACTTACAATGAGCAAAATATAGAAGTCTAATTTCATGAGTTAAAATATTTAGTATTGCTGATAATACATATAAAAGCACTTTTATATCAGCAGTGCAAACTATTTCACCTCTTGAGTGTAAGTAATGGTCAGCAATTCTTTCTAACAGTTGTATAGTTTTCTCAAGCGAAATCCTTTTTGATACAGTATTGGAACCGTCATTCAACAGTGCGATATATTTAATGTATTTAGTCTTCAGTGGCAGGCAAAGTGGCATGTTTTTCATTGAGGTATGGTTATTAGTAGGCCCAATGGTGACCAGATCTATAGTTAACACCTAATTATTTGTGTAATTTGGACTTTAGTAAGACGATTTTGTGAATATTTAGTGCAGCTCAATGGCAATACTTTTCGACTTAGAACATTACAGTAATGGGAATTCCAAGATGTAAACAACAAACAGAAATAAGAATCTTATTTATGGGCAGGGCATCGATACATTTAACACACGAGAAATTTTCTTGATCTCATATATGGATCTGCGCATCAACCATCAATCATCTATAGGTGAAAGATATCTTTCTCTTATTTTCATTAAAGAAAACAATGTTGACTATTCAGTAGTTGCAGTGTGATCTACATGGAGGACAGTTTGTTATTGATACTCTTTTTTATGTTACTGGGAAAGAGAATACATCGAGTATTCATCTTGGTATACAAATGTATTCTTAAGATGAAATCAGCAGCTTCTGTACACTTAAAACTTATGAGTGAAGTACTTTTAATCGTATATATTAGTGTATTGTTTTGTTTATAGAAAGACAACTGAAATCTTAATTTTTCTGTAGTGTCTGCAGTTTTTCAAATATGTACTTTACATTATGGAGACTGAAACAGAATATAACTTAAAACATTACTTCCTGTTAAACATTGACAAATAGCTTCTTCTTCTTCTTCTTCTTCTTCTTCAAGATTACGGATCAAACCATTCATTGCATCATTCATAAGAAACCAAGCTTGCACTGCGTTGTATTTTTGATGGACCCATGTAGTCGTGATATTTACTTTGTTTGTAATTTGTGTGTTGAATAGATCAGAATCACCGAAGCATTCAAAGAAGAAGCAAACTGGGAAGGACAAAAAGAAGGAGAAAAATCGCCACAAGAAACGAAGATCATCGTCATCCTCATCAGATTCATCGTCATCAAGTGATGAAGACTCCAGCAGGTAAGGAGGTGATTTTTATAATCAGCCATGCCATTTGCATATCTGAAGATCAGTGTCATCATTAAATCTCTTGTCTTACTGACATTTTGTATCTTAAGCTGGTTGTGTGTCAACATTGCAGCACTTCAGGAGCAGCAACGGCTGGTTGACATTTGCCTTCAGTTTAAAAAACTGATCTGACGAGGTGCATACTAAAAGTGTATAGTTAATTGTTTGCCTATCTGCTATATGCCTAGATTAGATTTTATAAGGCATGTGCAAGAGAGCCCATGCATGCAGGCACGCGCGCGCGCACACACACACACACACACACACACACACACACACACACACACAAAAATCAAGTATTAAGGTTTATGAACAGTTTAATCAGCCTTCTGTTATAAATTAGTGTGTGCATATAATTTAAAATATTGTAGATGGTCTTCAGGACTTCTTCAGAGTTGCAGTTACAGTGGAAATTCTGTGTATTACTGCCACTGAAAAGACTACTAACATGCTATAGTAGTACGTGTTTCCTCATTGCACCTGAGGGTCTGAGACATAATATGCTAGTTTTTGCTGTTGTTCACTTTTATCAGTATGCTTGTTTTTGCTGTTGTAACCCAAAATCCTTTGTGGTAATATACTTAGAATTTATCACTTTTTTTTTTTTTTTTTTCAGTGGTTCAGCTTTGAGCGATAAAAAGCAGCAGCAGCAACAACAGAAGAAGAAAGATAAGGCACGTGAACAGCAATCTAAACCCACTGATAAATCTGAAATTCAAGTCAAAGAGAAACATCTTGCATTAGAGGTAATAAAACTTTTGTTTGTATGATTGAATGTACGTTTTATATATAAATATATATGTATGTATGTGATGTGGTTGCACCTCACAGGCACACAATTTGGAGACCACGTGTAAAACTTACCCAGTTCAGAAAATGGTCTACCATATTTGAGGTTACTAACTTTTGGTAGTATGTTCCCCTCTATTTGACATTTTGATGTTTCATATGTAGTTTTATTCCAGCAGAACTTCCTTCCACCTAATTCCAAAGAATTAAGACCTCATTATCTTGTCGGAGATTATTTTGGGGCACAGTGCCAACTCTTGTTTGGGAAGTGTTTATCTTTATACATGAACTAATCTTATGATAAATCTAATGTCTAACTACTTTTACACTTTCATGTTCAATATCCTTCTTGTTATCTTAATTTAATCACACAATTTAAACAAAGTTGGAATATTTATTTGCTTAAAAGCGCTTTTTTTTAAACTGCAGCTCATTTATAGTTTAAAGCGCAAGGCTTTTTATACTGGAGGATGCCTTGCAGGTTCAAGAATTTGAAGGAGAAGTAAGACAGCAGCCTTTTTTGCGTGCGCTAAAATGACAATTCAGGTGATAGAAACATAGAAATTTGGTCCTGAATAAGTTTCTGTAGCTCATGTCATCTTCAGTTTAATTGAATGAAAATGAAAAATAACTGAAAGATAATTCGTTAAAGTGATCATATAAATATGTAAGTTGGAACTTAAATAGTGGCAACACTGCTGTGGAGACACTATGCAATGGAATCTACTATTGTCGCTAATAGCACATGTTGTTGACATACGTACCTTACCTCCGAACAAATGGACTTGTCCGTCCCACGTCACCGGTGTGCGCACAATCGAGGGAAACGCAGTCACTTGTGAGCGAGTGGTCTAATGTGATAGTGTCACTATATTGTGTGACTGTAATGGTGTTATCCTAATGCATTAAGTTCTTCCACGGCAGACCATCAGTGCAAAGTATTACTGTTCATTTTTGAAGCGTCACTTGTGACTAGCTTTGCGAAAGAAGCAGCGACACTTTCTGCGTAACCCGCCCATCATTTTCCATGACCATGCGTGGCCGCATACAGCGCAAGCTGTGGCTACGTTGTTCAGTTGATGGGACTGGGAACTACTGTACCATCCACCATACTCTCTGGACTTAAGACCTTGTGACTTTGATTTGATTCCGACGATAAAGGAACCACTTTGTGGCATTTGCTTCAGAATTGTTCCAGAGATTCGACAGGCAGTAGACTGCTCCATAAGCACCATCAGCAGAACAGGGTCTGCCAACGGTATACTGTGTCTTCCACATCACTGGCAACAGGTTCTACACAATGCTGGTGACTACTTTGAAGGACAGTAACATGTGCAAACATGTAACTCTTTTGTATTGGTCGTGAATAAATAGTTGCCACTATTTAAGTTCCAACCCTCATATATGTTGCTTGGGATCGAATCTCATTATTACACAGTATATGTTGGCCAATAAGGAATTGGATACACTAACAGTTGTTATGATAGCTTAAATTTTGCAACATTACCTTCCTTTTAATGTTGCAATGGATCCATTCGAGCCAAGTTCATAATCCAGTTCGATGGATTGCTGCTAACAGTTGATACAGTATGTGGAAGACACACTCTCAAGTATAATGTCCACTTCTTATCACATGGCACACTCTAATAGGCAATCCACTTCTGCTTAATCCTGACTCAGCATATCAGGAGTGATGGTAAGAATAGCTGCTGTGATATGGGGTTGCAAGTCTTTGAGATTCTGTGGTAGAAGTAGAAGATAAAAGCAATCGTTGATGTAAACTTCCCCATGAACCATGGACTTTGCCATTGGTGGGGAGGCTTACGTGCCTCAGCGATACAGATGGCCATACCATAGGTGCAACCACAACGGAGGGGTATCTGTTGAGAGGCCAGACAAACGTGTGGTTCCTGAAGAGGGACAGCAGCCTTTTCAGTAGTTGCAGGGGCAACAGTCTGGATGATTGACTGATCTGGCCTTGCAACACTAACCAAAACGGCCTTGCTGTGCTGGTACTGTGAACGGCTGAAAGGGAGGGGAAACTACAGCCGTAATTTTTCCCGAGGGCATGCAGCTTTACTGTATGGTTAAATGATGATGGCGTCCTCTTGGGTAAAATATTCCGGAGGTAAAATAGTCCCCCATTCGGATCTCCGGGCGGGGACTACTCAGGAGGATGTCGTTATCAGGAGAAAGAAAACTGGGGTTCTACGGATCGGAGCGTGGAATGTCAGATCCCTTAATCGGGCAGGTAGGTTAGAAAATTTAAAAAGGGAAATGGATAGGTTGAAGTTAGATATATTGGGAATTAGTGAAGTTCGGTGGCAGGAGGAACAAGACTTCTGGTCAGGTGAATACAGGGTTATAAATACAAAATCAAATAGGGGTAATGCAGGAGTAGGTTTAATAATGAATAGGAAAATAGGAATGTGGGTAAGCTACTACAAACAGCATAGTGAACGCATTATTGTGGCCAAGATAGACACGAAGCCCATGCCTACTACAGTAGTACAAGTTTATATGCCAACTAGCTCTGCAGATGATGAAGAAATTGATGAAATGTATGATGAGATAAAAGAAATTATTCAGGTAGTGAAGGGAGACGAAAATTTAATAGTCATGGGTGACTGGAATTCGAGAGTAGGAAAAGGGAGAGAAGGAAACGTAGTAGGTGAATATGAATTGGGGGAGAAAAATGAAAGAGGAAGCCGTCTGGTAGAATTTTGCACAGAGCATAACTTAATCATAGCTAACACTTGGTTCAAGAATCATGAAAGAAGGTTGCATACATGGAAGAATCCTGGAGATACTAGAAGGTATCAGATAGATTATATAATGGCAAGACAGAGATTTAGGAACCAGGTTTTAAATTGTAAGACCTAGAGGGTCTATACAAGCGCGATGTACTTGAGGACAATATTATGGAAATTGAAGAGAATGTAGATGAAGATGAAATGGGAGACAAGATACTGCGTGAAGAGTTTGACAGAACTCTGAAAGACCTGAGTTGAAACAAGGCCCTGGGAGTAGACAACATTCCATTGGAACTACTGACAGCCTTGGGAGAGCCAGTCCTGACAAAACTCTACCATCTGGTGAGCAAGATGTATGAGACAGGCAAAATACCCTCAGACTTCAAGAAGAATATAATAATTCCAATCCCAAAGAAAGCAGGTGTTGACAGATGTGAAAATTACCGAACTATCAGTTTAATAAGTCACAGCTGCAAAATACTAACGTGAATTCTTTACAGACGAATGGAAAAACTGGTAGAAGCCGACCTCGGCGAAGATCAGTTTGGATTCCACAGAAATGTTGGAACACGTGAGGTAATACTGACCCTACGATTTATCTTAGAAAATAGATTAAGGAAAGGCAAACCTACATTTCTAGCATTTGTAGACTTAGATAAAGCTTTTGACAATGTTGACTGGAATACTCTCTTTCAAATTCTAAAGGTGGCAGGGGTAAAATACAGGGAGTGAAAGGATATTTACAATTTGTACAGATACCAGACAGCAGTTATAAGAGTCGAGGGGCATGAAAGGGAAGCAGCGGTTGGGAAGGGAGTGAGACAGGGTTGTAGCCTGTCCCCGATGTTATTCAATCTGTATATTGAGCAAGCAGTAAAGGAAACAAAAGAAAAATTCGGAGTGGGTATTAAAATCCATGGAGAAGAAATAAAAACTTTGAGGTTCGCCGACGACATTGTAATTCTGTCAGAGACAGCAAAGGACTTGGAAGAGCAGTTGAACGGAATCGACAGTGTCTTGAAAGGAGGATATAAGATGAACATCAACAAAAGCAAAACGAGGATAGTAGAATGTAGTCGAATTAAGTCGGGTGAAGCTGAGGGAATTAGATTAGGAAATGAGACACTTAAAATAGTAAAGTAGTTTTGCTATTTGGGGAGCAAAATAACTGATGATAGTCGAAGTAGAGAGGATATAAAATGTAGACTGGCAGTGGCAAGGATAGCGTTTCAGAAGAAGAGAAATTTGTTAACATCGAGTATAGATTTAAGTGTCAGGAAGTCGTTTCTGAAAGTATTTGTATGGAGTGTAGCCATGTATGGTAGTGAAACATGGACAATAAATAGTTTGGACAAGAACACAATACAAGCTTTCGCAATGTGGTACTACAGAAGAGTGTTGAAGATTAGGTGGGTAGATCATGTAACTAATGAGGAGGTATTGAATAGGGTTGGGGAGAAGAGAAGTTTGTGGCACAACTTGACGAGAAGAAGGGACCAGTTGGTAGGACATGTTCTGAGGCATCAAGGGATCATAAATTTAGCATTGGAGGGTAACGTGGAGGGTAAAAATCGTAGAGGGAGACCAAGAGATGAATACACTAAGCAGATTCAGAAGGATGTAGGTTGCAGTAAGTACTGGGAGATGAAGAAACTTGCACAGGATAGAGTAGCATGGATAGCTGCATCAAACCAGTCTGAGGACTGAAGACAACAACAACATGATGTCTACTGGTGTAGCAGCAGGTCAGCAGCCACGGGATGGCCTATCCAGCAATGTGGCAAAGCATCATTCAGGTAATCTTGTACACAATTGTGGAAATGTGGAGGTGTGCCATGTTGTTGAAAGATGAGGCCTCTGCTGTGAGTTTCACGTTGTGGCTTTAGCCATAACTGCAGCATATCGAGGTAGCTGATACCATTCACAGTTCTCTCAATGAAGAAGCCATAGACTGTGTTGTTGGACATGGTACAGAACACGTTAACTTTCTTGGAATACTACACTCCTGGAAATTGAAATAAGAACACCGTGAATTCATTGTCCCAGGAAGGGGAAACTTTATTGACACATTCCTGGGGTCAGATACATCACATGATCACACTGACAGAACCACAGGCACATAGACACAGGCAACAGAGCATGCACAATGGCGGCACTAGTACAGTGTATATCCACCTTTCGCAGCAATGCAGGCTGCTATTCTCCCATGGAGACGATCGTAGAGATGCTGGATGTAGTCCTGTGGAACGGCTTGCCATGCCATTTCCACCTGGCGCCTCAGTTGGACCAGCGTTCGTGCTGGACGTGCAGACCGCGTGAGACGACGCTTCATCCAGTCGCAAACATGCTCAATGGGGGACAGATCCGGAGATCTTGCTGGCCAGGGTAGTTGACTTACACCTTGCAGAGCACGTTGGGTGGCACGGGATACATGCGGACGTGCATTGTCCTGTTGGAACAGCAAGTTCCCTTGCCAGTCTAGGAATGGTAGAACGATGGGTTCGATGACGGTTTGGATGTACCGTGCACTATTCAGTGTCCCCTCGACGATCACCAGTGGTGTACGGCCAGTGTAGGAGATCGCTCCCCACACCATGATGCCGGGTGTTGGCCCTGTGTGCCTCGGTCGTATGCAGTCCTGATTGTGGCGCTCACCTGCACGGCGCCAAACACGCACACGACCATCATTGGCACCAAGGCAGAAGCGACTCTCATCGCTGAAGACGACACGTCTCCATTCGTCCCTCCATTCACGCCTGTCGCGACACCACTGGAGGCGGGCTGCACGATGTTGGGGCGTGAGCGGAAGACGGCCTAACGGTGTGCGGGACCGTAGCCCAGCTTCATGGAGACGGTTGCGAATGGTCCTCGCCGATACCCCAGGAGCAACAGTGTCCCTAATTTGCTGGGAAGTGGCGGTGCGGTCCCCTACGGCACTGCGTAGGATCCTACGGTCTTGGCGTGCATCCGTGCGTCACTGCGGTCCGGTCCCAGGTCGACGAGCACGTGCACCTTCCGCCGACCACTGGCGACAACATCGATGTACTGTGGAGACCTCACGCCCCCCGTGTTGAGCAATTCGGCGGTACGTCCACCCGGCCTCCAGCATGCCCACTATACGCCCTCGCTCAAAGTCCGTCAACTGCACATACGGTTCACGTCCACGCTGTCGCGGCATGTTACCAGTGTTAAAGACTGCGATGGAGCTCCGTATGCCACGGCAAACTGGCTGACACTGACGGCGGCGGTGCACAAATGCTGCGCAGCTAGCGCCATTCGACGGCCAACACCGCGGTTCCTGGTGTGTCCGCTGTGCCGTGCGTGTGATCATTGCTTGTACAGCCCTCTCGCAGTGCCCGGAGCAAGTATGGTGGGTCTGACACACCGGTGTCAATGTGTTCTTTTTTCCATTTCCAGGAGTGTAGATGTGAGTGACTGTTGCATGTGGATTATCTGTCCCCCCATATGCTTGTGTTGCCTCAGCTCGGTTTGCTGCCATTTTCAACTACTATGGTTGCTGTCACCCGTCTCGGCAGTTTTCCAAGCCAACAAAATCCAAAAACCTTTGAGAATTTATCTTTTATGTACTGTATCAATTTTTATGTTGTGTGCAGCTGTTTACCCATACTGATTTTTTAAAAATGTTTCATGGACTTCACAATTATCCTGTAGTTTGACTGAAAATAAACAGAAATTTGTGATCAAACTTTTAACACTCAATCCTTTTATGGATTTTTCTTTCACGTGAAGTTTGAGACATCCTCTTCTCAGGGTAAAGTGACAGCAAGAATTATTTTCTGTTTGGCAAAGTCAGAAACAAAATTACACAACTAAAAGTCCTTAAAAGTGTCAGAAGAATCTAGCAAAAAAATTTTTTTTTAAATACACACGTTTTTCTGTCAGATATTATCAAAAAAATTCCATGCTTGCCTTTAGAATATAGTCCCCTGTGTCGCTTGGAATAATACCATACTGTGTACAATTATTCATGATTTAATTGGATAGATAAAAAATGTACTCATTAATTGGCTGTAGAAGAAAACACATATAATGGTATTAAAATTTGCAAGATTTTGAAGCAAGTGGCTCCTTCTTCTAGCAGAAGGGTTAAAGGGGAAAGAAGAGGGGTGAAGGAAAAGGGCTAGTGAGGTTTAGGAAATGAAGAAGAGTTGGAACAGTTGCCCAGAACCCTGGATCAGAGGGAAACTTATTGGATGGGATGATTGTTGGGAATTGCACCGGACAAGATTTGAAAACCTGAGACCTTAAAGGTGGTAAGGTAGGGTAATACATTGCTGCCAAATGATCATACAAGGCATAATAAGAGCAAAAAGTTAAGTGAATTGTATATGATAGAGGTGGAGGGGGGTAAATAGACAGATCAGAAAATAAAATGTTTAGAGAACTAACACAGAGTGAAGAGAGGAACAGTAACTGTGAAGAGATGCTGAGACCAAAGAAATTAATATAAATTAAACCTTTTGCTGCTGTGAGTAAGTACACAAGTCCTGCTAACTGTTCCCCAGGTATTGTGGACATGTGTGCATGCACAGATGGGTTTTCCTACACTTCTACGGACATCTGAATGCATACTGAGCTGCTGACCTCTCACTGCTGCAGACGATTTACTACCATTTCTCGGTGAATAAAAAACATTTTAGAGTATTTATCCTATAATGTGTGTCTCATTGTGTGATATCCCCCATTTCGATATCTTGAATCATTTATGTGATGTGACAATTGTTATGTCCACATGATTTTTGATGCACAAGGATACAAGTGGGCATGTCATGCATGACCGTCCTTTGGATAAACTTCTCAAGAACTAAATGAGATACCCTTCTGCTTTCAAATTTAAATAAAATTTCATTATTGTATCTAAATTTCACTCACTGCAATGTATGGGCTAAAATCTACCATACATGGAAGTTTTTGCAGTGTGTTTTTACCTCCGCGAACTGTTAATAATTTTTTGCGATGTTTTACTTAAATATGTTGCAACGCAATAAGTATGATGAACAATGAAAAGACATTCAGTTCTTTATTGAGTGAAGATATCAGACTGTAAGATGTGCAAAAATCTAATTCAACTAATAGTTTTTGAAAAAACATAAGATAAGTATTTCATATCGGTCAGAACGCCACCTCTCGGCACAGGCACCAGCATTTGGCAGGCAGTACTGTCATAACAGAAGACACCTCGGCACAAAATGCAAAGAGCTTGTCTGTAGCCATGAAGCGGTTAAGGTCAGCTGAGTGGTGATAACCAAGCACATTTTGTAATGACAGTTCCCACTTGTGATGTTCTGAGAAACTGGTTTCTGGGGGAGGAATCAAGATAGCACGGAGGTGAAACAGGCACCGTAGTCATGGCTGTCATGTAGAGCATACTCAGCAACAGGATATTGCATACTGCCAGTATAAAACCTGTTCCTATACCTGTTCATCCTAATAGATAACTTGGTGGTAATTATGCTGCTGTGAAAGGCCAGACAGCACTTACATACAACATGTGTTGTTTACAGGTGTCTCTTTCTTTGATACTATATGTTTTGCAGTTACAGGGCTGGTGTAGGTGGTGGTAGGAGAGTGCATAGGCCAAGTCTTACACAAGGATAGGAGCCATAGGGTAAGGAAACGGATGCAGAAGGAGCTTAGGATCTGACAAGGATATTGTGGAGCTTTGGAGGGCAAAGAAAAACTATTCTGGGTGTGGTGGGCAAAATGTCGGACAGAATGGATCTCATTTCAGAACTGATATAAAGGAAGTCATAGCCTTGTCGAAACAGCTGATTAGTATATTCAAGACTAAGATGATACCATGTGATGAGAGATGTACTTCTAAGTTGTTTTTTGAAGGGGTCAGAAGTACCAGGACTGGATGTAATGGCCTGAAAATCTACTTTTGAACTAGAGCTGGTGGGTTAATTACATCCAGTGAAGGCTGAGGCGAGACTGCTGCTATATTGTTGTAAAGAGTCTGCATCTGAACAAATACGTTTGTCTTGGATGCCAAGGCTGTGTGGGATGGAACATTTGACACAGAAAGGATGACAACTGACAAAATGTAAGTACTGATTCTTGTTTATAGGTTTTATGAGAACAGAAGTGTGTAGCTGACCTTCTGTGAGGATGAGGTCAACGTCAAGGAAAGTGGCATGAGATTCAGTATAGGACCATGACAAATTCATTTGGGAGAATGTGTTTAGAAAGTCCAAGAATTTCAGCAGGTCAGCCTCACTATGAGTCCATAAGGCAAAGATGTCATCAGTATATCTAAACCAAACTATGGGCTGAATGCTTATAGACCTGAGGAAGGCCCCCTACAAGCGACCCATAAAAATAATGATATAAGAAGGAGCCATTCTGTTTCCAATAGCCAACCCCCTGATCTGCTTGTATGTCTGTCCGTCAAAGGTAAAATAGTTATTGGCAAGTATAAAGGTGATTAAGGTGAGCAGGAAGGATGTCATAGGTTTGGAATCACAGGGGCACTGACTGAGGAAATTTTCAGCAGCAGACAGTCCATCTACATGGGGGCTGTTGGTATAGAGGGTGGTGGCATCAATGGTGAGAAGCAAGGTGCATGGTGAAAGTGCGATTGGCACATATTTCCGATGATCTAAGAACTGGTTGGTGTGTTTAACATAGGATGGGAAGTCTTTGTACTGTATGTTACAGGTGTTGATCAACTAAGGTAGATATATGTTTGGTGGGTTTTGAGACCAAAAATTATGGGTTGGCAAGTTGATTAGGTGTGCGGATCGTAGAAAGGAGATGAAATGTTGCCGGGAGTGGGGCTAAAGAAGTTCTGTGGATTGAGGTGTTAGCCCTTGTGAGGTGCCTGTGGTTTTAAGGAGGGAGTGCAGATCAGTTTGACTCACAGGGATGGGATCTTGATGGCAGAGTGCTCAGACAGTTGGCATAGTCCTTTGTTTACATACTCCCATCGGTCAAGTATGCCATTGGTAGATCCTTTGCCCTCTGGGAGGATAATAATGGAGTCATCAGTTTTTAGAGAACGAAGGCCTGGTGTTCTTTTGGGAACAGGTTAGGCTCATGCAGGGTGCTAAGGAAGGGCTGTGAAGCAATGCTGGATGTGAGGAATTTGTGGAAGCAATATTCTTTCCCACCCTCCACTTATCTTGCTTATAGCAATTCTTGCGTGATTTTGTTTGTTAGTTTTTTTGGCAAACCACTCTGATCGACTTTTACTGCCATGTCCTGCATTACTTTATTTGTCTGACAGAGTAGGTTACATTTCCTTCAATGACTTCCTCTTACTACTGTTTGCCCTGTTTTAAAAATTTATCTGTTTTCACATCTTTTCTATAAAAATTTCTTCTTTTTTTAATCTCCCAATCATAATCTTTTTGTATCACATAAGGCCTCTTTTCTGATGAGAAACTCTCAACCCTCATTCTCTTGTTAATCCTTGTCTGTTCTCATGATTTTCATACAAATTTTTCATATCTTTTCTATCTTTTTTTCTTTTCTTTTTATTTTTTTCCACTTCTTCTTCTTCTCTTTTGTCACTCCCACCACTTCAAACACTCCTAACCCTCCTCTCTCACATCACATACAGTGGAACCTTGCATACTGAGCATTGTTCATTCCAGAATCTTACTTGTAGTGCAAAACACTCGTTAACCAAAACAATTTATCCCATATAAATTAATGTAAAATACGATAATGCATTCCATGCAGAAAAAGTACTGAAGGTTTTATCTTATTCGTGCACTCGATACAAAGAAAATTATACCTATAGTATTATGTAGTTTATTACTCACAATGCATAAGTAATTCTTTTTTGCTAGGAAGCTATCTATAGTCATTTGTTTCTGCTGATGCTTCAGCACTTGTTAAAAATGCAACAAACCATTATCATAAAATAAATTTGTAGTGACTGTAGCCACTGCTTTATTGGGGTAATTATTTTCAATATACAAGCAACCAGTTCCCATGTTTTCAGCAGTTCTCTTATTGCGCCAGAAGACTGCTGCTTTGCTGTTACTGGCTCCTCGTCCTCCTCTTCCTCCTCACAATTTCCTTTTGTGAAACACACTGCAGCTCCATAAGCTCTTCGGTGGTCATTCCTTGACTGTGATTTCCCACAAGCTCATCAATATCATTGTTATCACTTCGTGTCAAATGCTCTTCGCCAAAGACACAATCTGGCAACAGACTCCACAGGCACTGACTCAGATGCCATAAAGTCACATTCAGCAACGCACTCTGGCCAAAGCTTTTTCCAAGCAGAAGTAAGTGTTTTCTTGGGAACTGCTTCCCATACCGTTTTGAACATCTTGACGCGGGGAGCAATGTTGAAGGAATATTTCCAAAACTTTCTGAGAGTTTATTGGTAGCGTCAGTCAACTCGAAAGCAATTCTCAAAGAATGCTTTAGTGTAGAGCTTCTTACTGTTAGAAATAATTTGCTGTTCTGTAGGCTGGAATAATGGAGTGGCATTGGGAGACAGAAATTAGATCTTGATGAATTGAAATTCTTCAGGAGATGGTCTTGTAGGCCTGGAGAATGGGCAGGAGCATTGTCCATAACAAGCAAGAAGTGGAGTGACAGATTCATCACAAGCAAATATTTTTTCACCAAAAGACCAAACGCTTCATTGATCCAACGACAAAAAAAGACCATGTGTCATCCAAGCCACATTGTTGGACCTCCACATCACATTTAACTTGCTCTTCTGGACTTAACACTTCTTGAAGGCTTGTGGAATTTTTGAATGTTAAACAAGCAGCAGTTCAATTTCCTAATTGCCACTTGCATTGACACAGAATGGCAGTCTGAGATGGCTTTCATTGGCTCCTGACATGGCAATACCTTCTCCTCTGCTGTTGTAAAGGTATGCTTCAGCATGTTTTTCCAGAAAAGACCTTTCTCATCACAATTAAAAATCTTTTGTGGCAGATAACCCTGAGAATCTATGAGCTAATGAAGTTGCAAAACAAACTTTAAAAATGATGCCCTTAACGACTGATGTTTCACAAAATGAGTGGTGATGTAGTGTGACATCACCAGCCGTTCGTGGGTGGCAGGGGAAGTTGCAGATGAAGTTCTCTGCTGCCTTTGTGTTGGAGCTGGCTGCCTTCACTATGCCTCACAATATTGTGAATGCCAGTTCTTCTCTTAAACTTCTCGAACCACCCACAGCTTCCTTTAAACACTTCTTGGGCTGCTGCTGATCATGGCGTCTTCTTAACTAGGTTGGCGAAAATAATTCTTGCCTTCTCACAAATGATGATCTCATTAATAGTGTCGTCTTGCAATTGCTTTTCATTTATCCATATGAGGAGCAACCTTTTGATATTATCCAGAATATGAAACCATTGTTTAGGTATGCTTTTCACTCCCTTTGAAGTGCTATCTCCTTAGTCTTGTCCTTGTTCATGAGGATAGTGATGTAGACAGAGTGTATGTGCTTGCTAAATCAGCATGCTCACACCACATTCGTGTTTTTCAGTGATTTTACATTTCATTTCTAAGGTCATTTTCTTTCTGTTATGGTTGTCTTCTTGTGGCTTTATTGTTGGGGACATTTCTACGAAGGTTATTCATATTTGCACACAAAAAAAACACTGTGTGGACACAAGTTTAGAAAAATGTGTGATCAACAGCTGCACTAACATGGTAGCAGAAAGAACGCTGAACCGAGACTGCATTGCGTACTAAACACATTGCTCATATGGCACTGCCGTCAATGAAAGGTGTTCGTATTCCCCTTCTGCACGTGAACGGCTGGCGACGGCACACTACATCACCACTCATTTTGTGAAACATCGTTGTTAAGCGCATCATTTTTACATTTTGTTTTGCTTGTTATACAAATTGCTTGTTATGGGAGTTGTTCGTTAAGTGAGCCTTAATTAACTTTATACTTACCAGCAGTTATTTTACTTTCGAGGGGCAGACATACAAACAGATCAGGGACACAGTTATAGTACCTAGAATGGCTCCTTCTTATACCAAACCGAGTGAGGTGGCGCAGTGGTTAGAACACTGGACTTGCATTCAGGAGGACGACAGTTCAATTCCTTGCCTGGCCACGCTGATTCAGGTTTTCCATGATTTCCCTAAATCACTCCAGGCAAATGCTGGGATGGTTCCTTTGAAAGGACATGGCTGACTTCCTTCCCCATCCTTTCCTAATCCGGTGAGACCGATGACCTCGCTGTTTGGTCTGTTCCCCCAAAACAACCAACCTTTTCATTGGTTGCTTGGAGGGGACTTTCCTGGGATCCATGAGTCTTCAGCCCGTGGTTTGGTTTAGGTATATTAATGACATCTTTGCCTTATGGACTCAGGGTGAGGCTGACCTGTTAAAATTCTTGGAATCTCTAAATACATTCTCCCAATTGAATTTTTCATGGTCCTCTACTGAACCCCTTGCCACTTTGTTATATTCTTCATCCTCACAGAAGGTCAGCAACACACTTCTGAACAAATTAAACCTACTAACAAACAACACTACTTATATTTTGACAGTGCCATCCTTTCCATATCAAACATTCCCTCCAATACAGCCTTGGCATCGGAGGCAAACGTATTTGTTCGGATGCATACTCTATTTGGCAATACACCTGCATTCTCACCTCAGCCTTCACTGGGTATAATTACCCTACTAGCTTAGTTCAAAAGCTAATTTCCCAGGCCATTACATCCAATCCTGGTACTGCAGATCCCTCCAAAAAACAACTTTGGAGCATGCCACTGGTCACTCAGTATTATCCTGGTCTGGAACGCATTAATAAGCTACTTTGACAAGGCCATGACTTCCCAAAATCATGCCCTGAAAAGAGATCCATTCTGTCTTGACATTTTGCCCATCACACCCAAATAGTTTTTCATTGCCCTCCCAATCTCTGCAATATCCTTGTCAGACTATATGCTCCTTCTGAATCCATCTCCCTACCCTAAGGCTCCTATCTTGCCTGTGGTAATACTTGCCCTGTGCTCCCTCTTACCATCATCTGTACCAACCCTGTACCTGGCAAAACATACGCTTATCAAAGGGAGAGCCACCTGTAAAATGACATGTCATATACCCAATGGTATGTAAACACTGTTCAGCCTTTTACATCAGGATGACTACCATCCACTTAGGGTGAATGGGCTTAGGCGGAGGATGTATAATGGCAACAGACAATATCCTGTTGTAGAGCATGCTCTGTGATGTGACAATCATGACCTCAGTGCCTGCTTCACCACATGTGTCATCTGAATTCTTTCTGCAGATACCAGTATTCTCACAATTCCACAGATGGAAACTGGCTTTACAGCATGCCCTTGGTTCTCACCATCCACCTGCCCTTCATTTACATTAATTTCTCTGATCTCAGCACTTCTTTTCAATAACTATTCCTTTTTTCATTCCTTCTTAGATTCCTACATCTTTCATTTTCTGACCTATCCTCATTTTTTGCTATGCCCCCTCTCACCTCTGTCACATGCAGTGCATTTGGCTTTTCACTTTTATTAACTGGCGCACAATGTTTTGGGAATAATCTCTGTCTTGCGTATTACTCTACTTTCCACTTTTAAGCTCTCAGGTTTTCAAATGTCGTCCAGTACAGTCCCCAACAATGTCTTGCCTTCTTACCCCATCTGGTAAGTCACCCCTGACCAACGGTCCTTGGTGACTTTTACAAGCTCCTTCCATTTCCTAAAACTCGCTTCCTTCAACCTTTCTTCCAGAAGAATTAGCCACTGCCTCTGAAAGCTTACAAATTTTAATTACCTGTATGTGTTTGTTCTCCTGCCTCTGCTTGGCTGACTAGATTTTTTAATCAATCAACTTACATTGTGTTTTCAAAAATTGATCATTTTTGTTGATAAATTATTCATGACTGTATTATTTAGTGTGCATTTTGAGACATGTAGAAAGTGTTAAATTTATGTGTGTGGATTCCAAGAAATCTGCATGTTTAACTTGTTACAGTTACTCAGTACTTCCATCCTTTCTCCACATGCTCTCTGTAATTGCCTCTTGTATTGCTTTGTTTCCAATTTTGTTATCCTATTTATTTTTTATCATTAACATGCAGCTTAATTTGTGATTTTTCACTCACCCAACAAATTCATTCAGGCCAGGAACGGATTGTTTCCAATCAAGTTTTGTTACTCACAAAAAACTTATTGCAGCTTCAGCTGCTTCCTAATAATATGCTGACAATGTCTGATACAGGAGTTGAATACATAATTTAAGATCTTAATTGAACGTGAGGGTTATTTCATATTGATGATTGAGGCTTTGTATTTCCAGTGTTAATGTTGAGAGCAAATCCATGCACATGCACACGCACACACACACGCACACACACACACACACACACACACACACAATTGAAGTTGGCTGTAGTTTCATTACATGCTGTTTCATCATGGCTCAGTTCCCCAGATTTCCTTACAAACAGTAAAAACTATTGTGAGACCTTAACTTTTCCCTGTGAATTGAACGTTCAAATAACTTAAGGGTTTGCTGCCAGGTGACATCGTCAACCACTGCCGATATTTTGACAGGAGCACACCCTGCCATTCTCAACGGACAACGGCAAGGAGGGAGCAGTGTGCAAGGGAATTTAATACCTTGGTTCACAGAGGAGAAACAAGGAAGATACCACACACAGAACAAGTAACTGCAGAGTCAACACACAACCAAAGATAACCAACATCAGAAATATCGATAGAGACTATTAATCAACAGGTGAGGTTGCACTAATTGTGTCCCCCTGTTTTTTGATGAGAGACAGAGCCGGATTCCAAGCAGCATTTAAACAAAATCCACCATCTCTGTTTATAAGGATGCTTAATAATTTGATTTCAACCGCCTCAATAACAGTATCCCAATAGCTGGACGTGCAAGCCAGAATCTCCATGTTGTTGTATTCCACAGGATGACCGGTGTCAACGCAATGCTCCGCAATAGTGGACTTACTCTGCTGTTGTAAGCTTGTGTGACGCTTATTTACTATACACCGGTCTTCCACAGTCCTGATTGTCTGACCAATATATGATATGCCACAACTGCAAGGAATACGATAGACACCAGCCTTATGCAAACCAAGATCATCTGTTACGGACACCAACAGAACCTTAATCTTAGAAGGTGGTTGAAAAACACATTTCACGTCATATTTCCGCAAAATATGGCCAATCCTGTTGTAAATGCTTCCTGCGTAAGGCAAAAAGGCCATAGACTTAGGTGCCACTTTGTTGCTATCGTCACTCACCTGTTGCACAGAAGACTGATAGCGCAACACACATTTGATCTGCCTCTCACTATAACCGTTCTGACGAAAGGTGACTTCAAGATGTGATAGCTCAGCTGCCAAACTTTCAGGGTCTGAGATAATGTGGGCCCTGTGAACCAAGGTACGAAGTACTCCTTCATGCTCAGCTGGATGGTGACAACTATCAGCTCGCAGATACAAGTCAGTGTGAGTAGGCTTCCTATGAACAGAATGTCCCAACATACCATCAGTCTTCCTTCTGACCAACACATCAAGGAACGGAAGGCATCCATTCTTTTCCACCTCCATAGTGAACTAAATATTTGGGTGGATTGAATTCAGGTGTTCCAAAAACTGGTTTAAATTCTCACTGCCATTAGGCCAAACAACGGAAGTATCATCTACATATCTGAAAAAACACGCGGGTTTCAAGGTCGCTGACTCCAATGCACGTTCCTCAAAGTCCTCCATAAACAAATTGGCCACAATAGGTGACAACGGGCTTCCCATTGTAACTCCATCAGTCTGTTCGTGGTACTGACCATTGAATAATAAGTAAGTGGAAGTCGGCACATGTCAAAACAAATTTGTTAACTCAACACCAAACTTAACCTCAATTAGCTGTAACGAATCAGAGAGAGGAACACGGGTAAAAAGAGAAACCACATCAAGACTGAATAAAATATCAGAGTCATTCAAACACAATCCCTGCAGTCAGTGTAAGAAATCTGCAGAGTTCTTAATGTGGTGTTCACACCTACCTACTAGTGGGTTCAACAAACTAGCAAGATGTTTAGCTACACGATATGTCGGAGCACGAATATTAGAAACAATAGGCCTCAACGGGACAGCCTCTTTATGGACCTTAGGAGGCCATATAATCTAGGTGGTACAGCTCAGTAAGAATTAAGACTCTTGATAATCTCCTGTGACAAAGAACTTTTCTTCAGGAGGGTATTAGTCTTTCTCTCAGCAGTCTTAGTAGGGTCAGCACCGATTTGATTGCAGTCTGACTGGGAATTTCAGTCTGTAACTGCTTGTCATTTGGCGAAGTTTGAACATTTCCTTCACTCAGTGTCTAATTCTAATTTTAATTCTCGACTTTCTGTGATCAATCTCACGTAGAAAATGTTTGACAATGCATCTTTGTCTGTGCTGGGGAAAGGTTGGAATTTCACACTGACGCCTAAGATTTTGCCAGTCATTGATTTTATTAGTTCTATTGACCAGGCTGTTTATAAATTACCTTCCGAGGCTGCGGAAGAGGTTAGGAGGGAAGCTTGTCATGTGTTGACTGGGGTCCGTCCACCCAAGTGTAACATTACAGCAGCTGAGGCAGCTGCTTTACATTCACTCAGAATGGATCCTGATATTGTTATTTTACCTGCGAACAAGGGAAATGCCACAGTTTTGTTGACAAGCACGATTACATTCAAAAGACACAGTGTCTACTTTCTGATTCGGCGAATCGCAAAATCGGTGCTGACCCTGCTAAGAGTGTTGAGAGAAAGACTAATACCTTCCTGAAGAAAAGTTCTTTGTCACAGGATACTATCAAGAGTTTTTGTTTTTACTGAGCTGTACCACCTAGATTATATGGCCTCCCTAAGGTCCATAAAGAGGCTGTCCCATTGAGGCCTATTGTATCTAATGTTGGTTCTCCGACATATCATGTAACTAAACATCTTGCAACAGGTGAGTGACGATAGCAACGAAGTGGCACCTAAGTCTATGGCCTTTTTGCCTTACGCAGGAAGCATTCCCAACAGGATTGGCCGTATTTTGCGGAAATATGATGTGAAATGTGTTTTTCGACCACCTTCTAAGATTAAGGCTCTGTTGGCATCCATAAAAGATGATCTTGGTTTGCGTAAGGCTGGTGTCTATCGTATTCCTTGCAGTTGTGGCATGTCATATATTGGTCAGACAATCAGGACTGTGAAACACCTGTGTATTGAACATAAGTGTCACACACGCTTACAACAACTGAGCAAGTCCTCTATTGCGGAGCACTGCATTGACACCGGTCATCCTGTGGAATACAACAACACGGAGATTCTGGCTTGCACGTCCAGCTATTGGGATACTGTTATTGAGGCGGTTGAAATCAAACTATTAAGCATCCTTATAAACAGAGATGGTGGATTTTGTTTAAATGCTGCTTGGGATCCGGCTCTGTCTCTCATAAAAAAACAGAGGGACACAAGTAGTGCTACCTCACCTGTTGATTAATAGTCTCTATCGATATTTCTGATGTTGGTTATCTTTGGTTGTGTATTGACTCTGCGGTTATTTCTTCTGTGTGTGGTATCTTCCTTGTTTCTCCTCTGTGAACCGAGGCATTAAATTCCCTCTGCACATTGCTTCCTCCTTGCAGTTGTGCCTTGAGAATGGCATTGTGTCCTCCTGTCGTAATATCGGTGGTGGTCGACGATGTCACCCGGCAGCAAACTTGTAAGTTATTTGAACAGTAAAAACTATTACTTATAACATTATTAAGTGCCAAAATATCTCATTTTCTTTATTTAATTGAACTAATTACTTTTATAAAACATTAATGCCTTTGGTGATTAACTTCAGTGTTCTTAACTGTGCAGCCATTGTCAGAATGGTTATGGAATTGTACAGAAAATAGGGTTAAAAGAACAGAATAAAATTGTGATAGAGAATGTACAAGGGTAAGTCAACTATTATCTGCAGAGTAGTAATAAAATTTTGTTGTAATCAAATAAGAAACTTACAAGAACATCATTTTGTGACATAGTCTCCTTGCATTTCAACACACTTGGTCCATCATTGTACAAGCTTCCTGATGCCCTCATAAAAGAAGGTTCTTGGTTGAGCTGCAAGCCAGGAATACAGCGCTTCTTTCACTGCTTCGTCCGAGGCAAATCGATGGTCCCTTAATGCCTGTCTGAGTGGGCCAAACAAGTGATAGTCAGAAGGGGCAATATCAAGACTATATATTGGATGACCTAGTACTTCAAATTTGAGTTTCTGGAGCGTTCTAGCAGTGTGGGGAGCAGTATGCAGACAGGCATTGTCATTCAACAACACAACACCTTTTTACAGCAATCCTTGGCGTTTGCTTCAAATTGCAGGCTTTAGCCTGGCAGTAAGAATCTCACGTTATCATACATTGTTTATTGTTGTGCCCCTTTCCCCATAATGTTCCAGTACTGGACGTAGTAAATCCCAAAAAACCGTAAGCATCAGTTTTCCTGCGGACTGTTGGGTCTTGAACTTTTTCTTGCACGGTGAATTTGGATGTTTCCATTCCATACTCTGCCATTTACTCTCCAGTTCATAATGATGGATCCATGTTTTGTCACCAGTAATGATCTTGTCTAAGAAGTTGTCCCCTTCGTTACCATAGCGATCCAAATGTTTTTTGCATATGTCCAAGCATGTTTGTGAGTTGTTTTGGGACACATCTTGCACAAACTTTAGGAAAGCCAAGTCTGTGTTGTGGATGATCTTGTAGGGAGAACCGTGACTAATTTGCAGACGACGTGCAACTTTGTCAATAGTTAATCATCTGTCCAAGAGAATCATTTCACGTGATTGCTCAATGGTTTCTTCATTTGTGGTGGTAAACGGTTGTCCAGCTCCTTCATCGTGCGTAACATTTGTGTGACCATTTTAGAATTTTTCAATCCATTCGTAGACACTCTGTTGTGGAAAAACACTGTTCCTGTACTGTACCGAAAGTCTTTGATGAATTTCGGCCCCTGATGGCGCCTTCTGACCACAAAAAACGGATCACTGAATGTTGCTCTTCTTTGGTACAATTAGACAGCGGAGCAGCCATGATTAACAGCACGGCAGCGATAATGAAACTAGCCTAGCAACTTGAAAATTGCAAAGATATAACAACAAATAACAAAACATGTGTCATCAACATAAAACGACAGTACTACCAAAATAAACAAAAATATAACTAAATCACAAATAATAATTGACTTACCCTCGTATATTAGTAGGACATGGAATGGGATTGTGTAGTTTAGAATACACATCAATATGTTCATCATTTCATAAGCTATTAATATAATATTTCTTCCCCATAGTTTCTTGTTTCCTCTGGCTGTTTTGCTTTTCAGTCATAGAAGTAATAACAGAAGTCTAAAAATTACTCATGTTTGAATGGAAACACAAGAGTTACAAGCCACTTTATAATCATACATTATACATATTTAAAACATACATGCAACTTGGGAGAACAAAAATCAAAGATAAGTACCATTTAGGAGGACATGAATGAACACTTACTTAAAAGCTCAGAAACATTAGGAATTTTTTTTCTTGTATTACAAATAACGTTATATATTATGTAGAGTCATAATTACATTAACAGAGTGTACACGACCCGGGGCAACCGGGAGATCCGGGAAAAACCTGAGAATTTTTTCATCCAGGAGAAAACCAGAAAAAACCTGGGAGTATTTTAGAATTCCAGGAATTATTCATTGTTTTAGTTTTCAGTTAAATTTTTGTAACTTTTATTGGTAAGAACACCAGTACTCTTAACAGGGGATATTACTGTATCTCACTTCTGCAGAATAATACTGCAGCAATAAAACATGAACAAGAGAAAGAAAACGAAAATGAGACTTAAGTTGCAAAGGAAATGCGCCATGTACATCACCAAAACACAGCGCTCGTACAAGCATCTGCCATCAGCAAATTGTGTCAAAGGTTTTAGGAAGACTGTGCAGTGCCTCATGACAGCAAATTGCCTCCAATGAGCATGACATCACAACTGTTTACATTAGATTTATTGGAGCAGTTGCGAGAGAGCTCATGCGCATGCGCAGTCGAGTCGTGTACCAGTAGTACTTTCTCACGCTTCTGGCTACAGAAGTGTGACAGTTGGCTGTATTCTATCCAGAAAAATTTTACTGACACGCCTAAGCTGGCAGCTTCACGCATGTGTAACAGGGCTAGATGTAGGGGGCGGGTAGCAAACTGGGGTATTTATCACAGGCGGCAATTGGGGGGAGGGGGAGGGAATTCTTAAGGTAAAAGACCTTGTTTCAAAAGCGCATAGTATCCAGCGCACGTAGGTCTATCGATTGTTCATATGATTTTGAAACGCGTCCCTGTAGGATTTTTAACATTTTTGAACAAATTCTAAGTTGATTTCTGAATGAATCACAAGTTGATTTTTGAATGCGTGCATGGTGTACATGATGTCTCTGCCAGGGGAATCCCTGTTGCATAAACTTTCCTGCAGACAGAAGGAGACAGGGCTATACGAGCTGAGCAGAATAAAGCTGAACGAGTGAATGCCAGTTGCTGTTTATGTGGTTGACTGGGTTTGCGAATGATCAACGTTGTTATAATTACTAGCGAAATCCATAGATTGACACTACCAGAGTCGAAATAAACAAGTAATGAGAATAAGAGGTAAGAGAGATTACCTATTATTGTCTCGGTGTATCCAAGAAAATGAAATTCTGAGAGAAAAGTTTTGGCCAGACCATTACACTAGTAAGGGCCAGTTGTACAGTCCCCGGGTAACAGCCACTAAAGTTGTATTCTGTGAATAGTGCAGAAAACGCGTTGCATGTACACTTAATAACACCTAACCGGAGAATAAACATGAAATAACTAAACTGGTGATTATGCCAGGGTTAGTAAAGTTAACCGGAGAATAAGTTTTGACACTGGCAGGAATAGTTACAGAATTAGTGATGACAAGGTTGTTTGTTAGAAGGAGGAAGGAGAAGAGCCAGGGACATCACACAAATTATGGAAAAATATAACAATTCCAAATTTATATAAAAATTTCGTATTACTACTTTTTGATCTCAAGCTTGAGAAGCTGGAGCGTGTGAATGAAAAGTGAAACTATTTCCTACCATAAAAATTATTTGGCATCTATTACAATTGCTGCAATATTAGGCAGGCCTATTTCGCTTTATCGAGCAGCAGACAGTGACAAAGTAGACATAATCAGATCGAGACACCACATCAGTCTTGGTTACTATTTGTATTTACAGCTTTTTCAGTATTAGACAGTGACATTTCGTTTTTTCATGTAGCAAAATGTTTGATGAGCTCTGATGAGGTAATAGATTCTTTCCCAGAATGGAAAGCACACCATGTAAAGCTGTAGCAAGAGTAGAGAGAAAAAAATGCTAGGACTTAAGGATTGAAGAAATGTGTACTGTCTTGCTTTTCTCTTGTCTTTACTGGTTTTATGTATCCTATATTTAATTTTGTGTCACAAAACCACAAGTTATTAGCTAATAAGCAATAAAGAGTGGAAATATTCTGAAGAGTTCTTGTTCTTCCTGTTACAAATAACCCCATCCAATATTAATTGCGAGATTTTTTTAAAAAGAGGGGGCAGGATGCCAAACCAGCCGACTGGAAGTAGGAGAAGGCACCACTGGACATTTTCAATTTCCACTGTCTTGAATTTAGTTTGATGACATCCATTACAAAATATTACGCGTTTGAATTCTACAGAGCGAAATACAGTGACGTGCAAAAGAAAAATGCTGTGTGAAGAGGAGTTGCACTGCATTTTGGCACACTTACGACCAAATAAAATGTCTCACATTTCCTCGAACACGTATATTTTATGTCTCAGACTCTTCAGAAAGATGTGCACTACAAAATGAATATATTTTTTGAAAAGGCGAAGGGTTTTTTTTTTTTTTTTTTTTTTTTTTTTTTTTTTTTTTTTTTTTTTTTTTTTTTAATTGTTGGCGTCCTAGCTCGCTCGAGGGCGGCGGGGCCACTATCTTGTATTGCCCTGGTCCGGATATCCGGTCAAATGAAAACAAAATGGATTTCTGTGACCAGGAGCTATTGAGTGAAGTAAAATAAATTCACATAATTATGGAAGGCTAAAATTTGTTATTAGTTTCAGACTACTTTATTTCCACCTTTCTGACTGTCGAGCAATAATTGCATTGCAAAACAATGAAGCTATTTCTGTCGGTTTGCTAAAGAAAATTGGCTTTTATTAATCTTTTCCACTTAGGTAGTCAATTTATTTGAAACAAAGTGTTTAATTCCACCTTATTGGCTAGTTTTAACTGTTCGCTGAAATTCAAGGGCACATTTTCATCTTCTAGCATGTTTAGCATTACACAATAATAAAGAACCAAACTTGAGATAATACGGTACTGGTATTCCAAGAGAATTTACATCTGAATCTGGACATGCAAATGTGCACTTTAAGCCGAATTATGAATTTTAGTTTGGTTCACGAAATTCCGATGCTCTTGGAGTATCCTCTAATGTCTTGTTTTTTTTATGACATAATAAAAGATCTTTAAATGTTTTACACATACAAACATTTGGGCTTCCTGTGTCATCATAGCTGCGCAAGCACGGTGATGCCTGTTATCTGTCGCTCTCTGGCAACTGCTAAAACGAACCTATTTCTAACAAGTCGCGGGAAAATATTGTAAATGATTGTTTGAAAAGCGTTACTTCCAAAATAAAATTCCTTTTACGCAAGATGATCTGTGTGCAAGAATGTACGATGAATTTCTTAAATCACAGAGCATTTGACTCTCATTTAAAAACCAACTCTTTGAGGATGACCACTTAGAATAATTTCGAGCCCAGAAGATCAGACATTCATGTCATTGTTAAAAATTTTACCGGCACCTTTGTGTAATGTATCTTAAAGTGTAACACGCACAAAAAAGATCAACATTATTTATGAAAGCTTAGCTTCTCTTGCAGCTTATTAATCTTAGAGACTAGTATGTGAAGGCTTTTCTTTTCTTGTATCAACACTATGTATATTAATTTAAACCATTAACATTTCCTATTTGTGTGTTCGCGATACTTAACAGCGATTTTCCTATTGGCAGACTACGTGACGTGTCCTGTGCTCTGAATACCCGCTGTCATCAGCTGGCGAGGTCATGTGACAGGAGCTATGACCAGCTGACAAAAGCACATCACAATCAAAATTTCAATGCTTCGGAAAGTAACATGCAGTGTTTGGTGGAATTCGAATTTATACTTTCGTAACACGAAAATATACAATGTACGTGTAGTTGCACATCAGATATATTTCCGAAACGTGTTTTTTTTTCCTTGAATTTTGTTTCCTAAAGTCCTGGGAAATTCTGCACCGGTGTATAAAACTGTAACCATTCAAAGGATTGATAAGTTTTACAGTTTCGAATAATAGTATACTGTCACTTAACACGGAAAAAGCGTATTTTCACCCAGGAGAAGAAAGTTTATTTTTTACTGAGAAATCCAGGAATTTTTTTCCTTGTCCACGTATACATCCTGGTTAAGGAGAAAACATGTATAACTACTCAAACTAACACATTGTAAACTTTTTTTTTTTTTTTTTTTTTTTTTTTTTTTTTTTTTTTTTTTAGTATGTCAATTTGCAAAAAAGGGTCACACACACTTTGGTAACATATGTACATGTTTATTCGTGTTGAAGGAATTACTTTCATATGTGTTGTATTTATAATTCGCAAACTATAGCAATTTTTTTAGCTAATCATGATCAAACTGTAGGTGAAAGTGTTCTTTTAGTGCTTCTGAATGAAATGCTATATCAATATAGCTGCAGTACTGTCTCTTTCAACCTGACTTTTGATTGAAACAAATGAGATAGTAAATTATTGCAAACAGCACTTTTAAAGGCACCAATTGTGAAAATGAAAGCATAAAACAAAACCAAAAAACTCACATGTCATTCCTCATGACTATTCTGATAGTTTTGCAGATACAAAAAAACAAAATTTTAATGCATCCCTGTGGGCGGGAGAGGGGGGGGGGGCAGAAAAGATCCAACATCTTAAATTTCATGACACATTTTATACATTATTACAAAATTTGTTAAATACCTTTGCATGTCTAATTTTGAAATATCGTCATGACATTTCTGAGTAAAAATGGTTTAGCTAGTGTGTAGTAAAGTCACATTATGAGATATAAGAAACACTATAGCCATCCACAATTGCGAAAGTGTTGCCAGTGCAGGATTTTGTGCACGAACTGACATCTTGATTATGTCCCATAAATACTTTATGGAATTCATGTCGAACAAGCTCGGTGGCCAACTCATTCGCTCGAATTTTCCAGAATATTTTTCAAACCACTCGCGAACAATTGTGGTCCAGTGACATGGTGCAGTGTCACCCGTAAAAATTCCACCGTTGTTTTGGGAACATGAAGTCCAGAAATGGTCTCCAAGTAACTGAATATAACCATTTCCAGTCAGTGATCAGTTCACCAGTTCATTCCATGTAAACATAGCCCATATCATTACGGAGCCACACCAGCTTGCTCAGTGCCTTGCTGGCAACATGGGTCCATGGCTTCTTTTAGTCTTCTTTTAGTCTACTCTACACTCAAACTCTTCCATCAGCTCTTACCAACTGAAATCAGGACTCATATCACTAGGCCACAGTTTTTCAGTCATTGTGGGTCCAACCACTATGGTCATGAGTCCAGGAGATGCGCTGCATGCAATGTCCTGCTGTTAGCAAAGACACTGCATTGGTCATCTCTTGCCATAGCCCTTTAATGTCATATTTTACCCGCGCTGTCCAAACAAATATATTTGTCATACATCCCATGTTGATTTGCACAGTTATTTCATGCAGTGCTGTTTGTCTGTTAACACTGACAACTCTACACAAATGCCATTGCTCTCAGTCATTAAGTGAAGGCCATCGGCCATTGTGTTGTCCATGGAGAAAGGTAATGCCTGAAATATGGTATTCGCAGCAAACTCTTGACACTATGGATCTCAGAATATTGAATTCTGTAACGATTTTCAATACGGAATGTGTCGTGCATTTAGCTCCAACTAGCATTCCACGTTCAAATTCTGTTAATCCTCAATGTGTGGCTATAATCACATCGGTTATCTTTTCACATGCATCACTCGAGTCCAGATGACAGCTCCACCAATGCACTGCCCTTTTATATCTCGTGTGCATGTTACTACTACCATCTGTATACGTGCATATCACTATCCTATAACTCTTGTCACCTCAGTGTACATCTTAGTTTTAAATCTTTTGAGAGTCTTAGGAGACATAAACAAATTGTTCCAAATTACCTTTTTTCTTTAGAAAATTTACACAAATACAGAAACAACCTTTTAAGCTTTACTTAGTTATGTATTCATATTTTGTTAATATAATTTAAGAAAATCAGAAGGAAATGTTTATTAGTATCATTTCCTTAATAAGAATAAAGAGTAGGTGGAACCGTTGGAAAGAACTTCGATTATTCACATTACACATACAGTTATTATCATAACAAGAATCTGAACAGTGTAACCCAGCCCAAAAACTTCTCCTTGTATTGTATTACACTGGAAATTAAAGGCAAAAGAGGAACCTGGCCAACTTAAATGGATGAAATATTGATTTAACATTATGCCTAGGTTGGTTAATTTTGCAGACTTTCCTTTTTAAGACCTAAGTATGAAATATAATTACTGATACATTGACTGATCACAGCATGCAGCTTCTCCATTGTTTTTATCTGCATTGATTGTCGAGAGGGAAAAAAACTGAATCGGCATCAACATGCAGCATTTCCTGTCAGCATTACATGGAAAATCTACATGGTTGTAGCCATGAAAAAACTTGGTGAGCTCTCCTCTTAAAGTGTAATTGAAATAAAGCTCTCACCTCACCCAGCCCTTATGCTCTCCGTTTTTCCATTTTGGCCTCCTCACTATTTTCGAGTCTCCTGTACTGCTCTTGGTACCCCCTAATTTGACTATATCTATTCACTCCTCTTCTATCCTCTTATTCATTTCATACTTTTCCCATTTTTTTCTTTCTCCTTCATTCATCCCTTTATGTCCTTTTTTATCTTGTCAACCTCTCTTCCTACAATATTATTTTTTTCTTTCCTGAATTATATTAATGTCAGTCATCATCAGTCATAAGATATTTTGATTATCAGGATGTTAAATACTAATCTTCCTTCCTTCCTTCCTTCCTTCCATTCTTCTCTTTTCTCTCTTTACTTCATTCGAGTATATAATAAACACTTCAGCATCACATACGGTTCAAATTTTTACCTTCCTGACATTTAAGAAACCAGGTATTCACTGACCGTCTTGTATAAATTTGTATTTTTTAGTCATTTTTACTACTGCCACTCTGTGGCATGATGTAAATGATTCCCTGATTGAAAGGTGAATATTAGTGAAGTAACAGGCTATGTTTCTAATGACCAGGCGTCTTATCATCATTATGAACTTCCTTGTCTCGGTTAGTAATGAGGTTAGTTTGAGGAGATTGTGGATATATTTGTTACCCTTACCAGGCTACCATAAATGGTGAGAAAAATTGTACAGTGCAAGGCAGGTAATATTAGCTTTTACCTTCAGCAAGGGAAGGAAGTTGACACATTTGCCTCATTATCATCTTGAGAGTAAGAGGTTCATCATGGTCCTGCATGGCCATGACAGACTATTTCTGAATATGTTCGTGGAAAATTCTGGCTGGAATGTAAATATTGAAAGGAGTAAACTCATTGTTTCTGTACAATGGGTTTCAGCGGAGCAAATTGATACAGAAAAATCACACACACACACGCGCGCGCACACACACACACACACACACACACACACACACACACATTGAGACAGACAGTGGCATGTGGTATATCAAAGGGAGGAGTGGATTAGGAGGGGGAATGCAGCAGACAATAAAAGGAGAGTAAAAGGATAGAACGAGTGAAGAGGGGGTAGGGTAGGGATGGGGGGTGAGCACGTAACAGGGGTTTTGCATAATGCAGAATATCTGGGCTATTATCCAGCTACTACAGGTTGGAAAGCTGCCATTGAAGTGTGTTGTGCTCAGTAACATGATGCTTTATGGAGGTGAACAGCTGGTTGGTGATAGGCTGACATGAAACACTGCGCAGAAGCTATAGCAGATGTTGGAGATGAATAGTAGGAGGCTGGAAATCAGCGGGATGTATTTCTCTGCATCTGACAAGAGCTGGCAGTTGCTCTGTAGGAAGAGAGTGCAGATTAGGCATTAAGATTTGACGTTCAACAAAGGAGTTATTTGAAGATGGTTGGTTTGGTGGTGGGGACCAAACAGTGAGGTCTTCGATCCCATTATTTGAAGACGCTTCAGAATTTTCTACCAGGTGTTTCACATGGCACTGCTTTGTTTCTAGGAGTTTTGATAAAATATCTCTGTGTGTTCAGAAAACTGAACATATTCTTTTTCTTTTGTATGCAGGTGCCCTGTCACAAAACTGATGCCTTCTTCTGCAATCAGTTTGGTGGAGTAGAAATGTTTATGTTTATTGGCTGTTTACATTCACTTACTCATGAACTTTGCATTCTATATGTCTCAGCATGAATGAAAACTGTCAGGGATGTGGGACAACCAAAGATCAATAGGGCAAATCAGCTATCATAAATTTCTTCTATTTAGTGTTCCTATATGAGTGACACAAACTTTGCTTTTACAATTATGGATCTATGGCATGTTTCCTGTTTTTGTAGTAAAGATTTACAGTAACCTAAACAAAAGTGTTTAAAATATGTACAGAGAACTATCTATTTCCCAATATGTTCTGAAGCTATATTTGAAACCTGTGAATATATGTTAAGAGAACTGCGGTTAAGGAGATTGTGATTAATTTTTGTATTTGTCTCTTAGTTTAGTTTTCCAGTTTTTCACACATGAAATTCATGATAATACATTATGGTGTGGAACAAGTCAAGAGTTACAATACTAATATATACAGTTACAAAATCAATATGAGGGCTACATCATTTGAGTACTGCTTTTTTCTACTTGCAGTTGTAACTAGTAATCAATACAATAAAGAATTCACATAGAAATTATCATTTAACTTCTTCACAAGTGACAGTTAGTGAAAATACATATATCATTGTTTCAATATCTTGTCTTTGCATGAACAGAACTAGAGCTTATTCATTCTAGCATTGCATGTATAAATTAATTTTGCACTTTCCATTTAGCAATGAATTATATCATTCCCACAATGATCAGTTGTATTAATCCCAACTCGAAGTGTGCAGAATGACAGCTATTTTCCAGAGTTGGTTTTTATACGATTTACGTTATGATAATCAAGCAGTGTTCAAAAAAAGACTTTGTAATTGTTCCATATCTTCCCTCCATATATATGGTGCATCTTAATTTCTACATGATTTTGAGTTAGACGTGTTTATGCTATCATATATTATTAGGTATGGTACTGGATATTATGTTGATGAATATGACAGGGTAATGAGGTTTTAATACATTTTTATCTGTGTGGTTTTCAGTTGGCATGGTAAGTGCATAGCAGGTATCAGAAGAGTTCTACAAAGTCTCATTATTATTATTATTATTATTATTTTTGCTTATATTTTTCAATTTATCACTAAATTGAACAAAAGAATTTTGCTGATGACAGATAAAGGAAAGAAAGTAGAGAAGTTTGCTGTTTTTTGATTTCCATTATCTTATAGTATTCTGTCACCTGTTACGATCCTCACTCAAAATCTGCCACTGAAACATTAAAGTCATTAGGTTCCGTTATATTTCTATTGAAACTTTAATCCTGTTTGTGTTTTCCTTTGCATCCTCTTTCTTTTCCTGTTAATTTTTCACCCTTAATTATGTTTCATGGAATTTTGCAAACCTATTAAAGGACGTTTCCAAGGATAACTGAATAGTAAGTACAGATCTAATTGCCACATACTTACATCTGTATAGTGTAAGTAAAACAGATTTTAATTTATTCATGTGACAAAATTTCTCACACCACTTAGCTAAGTACAAACAGCATCAAGACTGTAAGTTATTGCACCTTCAGAAAACAAAACAAAATAAAGAAACTCTTACAGTTTTAACCGTGAGAGACAAAACTTAATACGGATTTCAGTTGGAGGACTCAAGTTTACTCATTTGTGTGTAGGTGTTGATGATGTAAGAACTTACCACTTGCTCATCATCATAACTCTATAAAGTTCAGTGCTTGTGTAAAACTTTGAGAAATATGTGTTATATGAGTAATGGGTGTGGTAACACTGATTCCATAAGTTTGTCAATTAAGAAAAGGTTTATAGATATTTACAACATCAGATGTCATTCTGCATGAGCATAGTTGCTCAGAATTGTATTTTTAAATGCCACAGGATTGTGCTTTTACACCATATGTTCTCTGCTAATGTTAGGAAAGTTTTGTGCAAATCATAACTTTTGTTTGTCCTTAAAAGACTTTTCATTGGTTTTGTACAAACGAAAATATATTTTGTTGGTTCTATAAAACTTTCGCATCTTGACACATGAGTAATGTTTGTGACTTTGTTGAGCATTTTGTGAACCATACACGCCCTGTGTTGTTGAGTGTTTTGTTGTATTTCAGGTTTATAAGGGAGTAGAAAGTTAAGAAAAACAAAAATATGTTTTTCTTAATCTTTCAAAACTGTGAATACATACTAAGAACAATACTAAACGTGTAAATTTACATTCAAAGATAAATGGATTGCTCACAGTATACCCTTCAAGCTATTGAATAAATAATAGTTAACTGTTCAGGTTTTTTCTGCTGAACTAAAATGTAAGTAATTATCCTTTGTCATTTCGCTGATTGTTGTTCTCTGATCAATTCTTACACATCCACCATTAACCGATTAATATTGTTAATTGTTGTGAGTTTCTTGTGTCATTCAACTTGACTTAAGGAAGGGATCATGTGGGAGGACTTGGCCTGAGAGGTCTAGAGAAATAGTCAGTTTGGTATCGGAGGAGGACTGGGTGGAACTTGACTCTAGTGAATACGTTCAAGTGAATGTAGGTTGCAGTAGTTAAGCAGAGAAGAAGAGAGGCTTGCAAATGATAAACTAGCATGGAGGGTTACAACAGACAAGTCTTCAGGCAGAAGATCACATCGAAAACATCACCACACATAAAATACAGTCTGCAGAAGACTTTTCCACTCAAAAGCTTTGTTTTAATTTAGATTGACTCTTTTGTTTGTGAAACTATACCATTATTATAAGTTTTATAGTTTCTTCATTAAAATGGAGAAAAGGTCTGCTGTAATCAACCCTTCTCCCCTGCAGGTTTCTCACACTCCTCGTTTCTGATACATTAACGTATCTTATACCAATGGCATGCTTGTCATAAATAAATGTGAGATTGGAATTACTAAATGATCCTTTCCCCTTCCTCTAGAATAACCTCTCATCTTTTACACAATATCCACATCGTCATTGGAGAAACAGCATAACTGATTTTTCCATTTTTCTGGATTTCGATTAATTAGCATACTTCACTAGGCACTCCTGATACTAGCTCCTGAATAATAAATTGTCAGTTGTTTACAATGAAACTGAAGCTGAAAGAATGTCAAGTAAGCCATACAGGGTAAACAAAAAGTTGTAAAGTTCACATAACTGTAAAAAAATGAAATATTGTGAAACTGGAGTGTCAGGATTTCTTGACGCTGTTCACAGAGGATTGACAATTTGTGAAATTACTGGCAGCTTTCGGCATTCCAAAAAACAAATCTCCACTTTCATAAACTTCTTTCTAGTGAGCAATGATTGAGTGCTTTTTTTTTGTGAAAAGATTGTCTTATGAAATACTTCCCATTTCCATTAACAGAAACCTTGGCTCTAGGTAGCAATAGTAACAATGTGCTGTGGCTGTGCACACTTTTTCATATATGCAGCAAAATGACAAAGTCGGTTATGCAGTATTGTTTCTTCAGTGATGATATATTTATTGCACCCAGACTTACTCTAGTTAATGTGGGATATGCCTTTTGAAAATCTTCCCTTGTTGCCTACCAGTTCCATGCACAGACTTCAGCTCATTGGCTACATGTTAAACATCATGGGGTATATCACATTCATGATCACTTACTAACTGTCCAGTCTCAAGGAGTAGCTGAACTTAAACTGTACGTAATTTTCCATCTGTTGGAGAATATGGTGTAATATGACATCAGGGATCCGTTGTTGTGATCCTGCTCTGTAGCCTCCCAAACACTAGAGATTGAAACCTGCTCTCCAACATGAAGTTGGCTCTCATGTTTCATCTAGTCTTTAAAGACTACTGATCATTCAGGTTTTTCTCATTCTCTTCCACGACATTAATTTTTGACTTTTTCACTTACATTTTGATTTATCAGTATCTCTTCTCTCTCTCCCCCTGTCCCTCCACCCTCGTATGTGTAATATGCTTGTATTCATTCCTGATGTGTTTATGTGTTCTTAAATATATAAGTCGCAGTTTAATATCTGAAGCCATTGATAATGGCTTTAAAACTTTTGATTTGTCATTCACCCTTTTAGCCTGGTGTCGAAGTTATACAGATGTGCAATAAATTCAGGTCTGTTTATGGTTCTCTTGATGAAACGTGACTGAAAATTAATATGTTCAGATTGAAGAATAATATCAAATTACTACAATTTGTTAGTGAGTTAAGTTAAAGCATCTTGTTTACTGTATTCATGTAGCAAACAAGCACAGTTTCTATGTACATTTTGTTAGTTTACTTGACACCGTATCTGAAAGTAGTTGCAAAAGTGTACAAAAAAAGTGATAAGGCTATCATTATCCTGCTAAGAAATGCAAATATTGAACATTGATGGCAAGTGTGTGAATATATCCAGAAAGGAAAGCACACCTGTTGGTCCTGCAGCCATATTATGCATGCTGGCCAAGTCAAACAGACAACTTTGCCACCTTCCATGCTTGAATATCAGTCACTTTGCTATTTTGTTCGAGGTGTAGTTATTAGGAGGTAATGATGATTGCACAGTTTGCCACATTCACTCCAAAATATGTAGCAATGCCAACATTGACTTGCATCTACTAACATCTGAGCCCTTTCATTTTATTTTTCTAAGTTCTGGACATTCATTACTTTACCCCAACCATTACAGAAATTTCTGCATTGTTCCTGTATTGACATTTGATTATGACATTTTTTTAGATGTACCAACTTAAAACCTCTGTGTTGTTCTGACAGTGTTTCCAAGTATTTGGTGATATTTTCCACCTTTTATGTAACCATGAGGAATTTGTGGAAAACCATAAATATGTAGCAATGAGGGCAAATGTAGTACCAGCAGCTTATTTTAAATAGAGTGCTTGGGATCCAGTAGGTAGCAGCATCAAGCAGATGCACATCATGTCATGGCTCCATCTTTCATAATTAGCACTAGGCATACCGGCCATTGTTTCTGAGATGAAATGCTTATTGAACAGTGAAACTTTTAAGCCATTAAAGCAATGATCACTTGTTTACATTTGTCCAAACATTACACAAGCAGTAGCACAGATCGTAACTATCACCATGTTATATACATGGGAACTATTGGTTGCTAACTGCTATGATGTGCTTTTTTTATGTGACCATGGACTGTTGCATGATGGAAGTTATAATTCTTCTGTATATATGTTCAATTAGATGATAGTTATCAATATGATTTCACTTTGTTTGCAAGTATAGATAGTAACTAAATAGTTTTTGCATTTGGATGATGTAAGATAAGAGTCTCAGAATATTATTTATTTCTGTTGCTTTAATATCAACTAGAGATAATCAACACAGTTACTCTGCCTCTAGGATTACTTTCTGTGTTCAGACTGATAATTCTGAAGTACATCAAGTTGTTGCAATAGAAACTGTTTTCACACTGAGCAATTTCACAATTAATAGGTACTACATACTTTCTAGATCAGATCACGAGTAACGTCTCTCTGTTGATAAATATTAATAAATTCTGCCATAACCTTGTAGAAGCATAGAAAGATCAGAGGTATTATCATCTTTTTCTTCCTCATAGTAGTTAATACTTCAATGGCCTCTATTCCCCAAATATACAGTTTTGGATTCAAATATTAATGATAGTATAACTTGAAATAAAAGGTTCAGAATGCTATTTATTTTCAGAAAATTCAAACACTGTAAATACTTTTCATCACATAGTAACAGCTTGCTAGTTCATATCATCACAGAATAAAATCTACACCTACATTTATACTCCGCAAGCCACCCAACGGTGTGTGGCGGAGGGCCCTTTTCGTGCCAGTGTCATTACCTCAGCATACTTATACAGTTTTCTCTACAAAGTAACTTAAAACTCATACATTTATAGGCAAATGTAGTCATTCTGTCCCCCACCCCCCAAACTAAAATAATAATTGGTGCAGAGAATAAAAGAGTACTATTTTTCTCATAGTCACTGAAAAACTTGTTTAACAACATTTTCAGAGAAATAAATACCCTTACATCACTCAGGCAACAGTGTACTTGAAGATTCTGTCAAATTACACAGTGTGTGATCATCTAGTTCCTGTACACATTATGCTGCTAGTTGCAGTCTGCAGTAATGTGTATGTTTTGATAAACTGGGTAGTATAGCTGTTGGACCTTACTGGTGCTGTTGTTTAACAAGCAACATGTGCTCCCTCCAGCCATTCAATTTAGGTTTTTGTGATTTCCGTAAATCACTTTACGCTCGGATGGATCCTTCAAGAAAGATGAGGCCAATTTCCTTTCTTGTCCCTTCCTAATCTGAGCATAGGCATGTGCTCTTCCTCTAATGAGTGTGATGTAGACAAACATTAAATCCTGATATTCCTTTTTCAAGTGGCAGACAGGCTCTTAGACAAGAGCTGGATCTTGTAGCTTAGTTTTAGACAAGTCCATTTTTAGGATAACTGAGCAAGATGAGGGCAGTGGTTCTAGCACTGGAATCACATTCCGCAGAACAGTGATTCAAATTCCCATGCAGCCATATAAGTTTAGGCGTACCACAGTTTCCCAAAATTGTAGGACACTATCCACAAACTAACTGCAAGTTTTATTTGTATTGCACAGTGCCTCAGCTATATGTCAGTGGTTATCTTTACAGTAACAATAAAGGAATTATTGTTCAATGTCATTCTCCGTGTGTTTCTAAAGTAGTGACTGCTGATAATGTGGGAAGAAAAGGAATCTGGCTTTGAATATCATGTATGAATGAAGCTGCATTTCCTTCAAACAGCAAGGAAAGTTTGGGATGGTGGCTCAGAGGTCTGGAACTCAATGCACAACTAGGTCTAGGATTTTTTATGGTGCTTCATTGGTGTTTTACCTTTGTCAATGCTTTATAAATGATTGCATATGGTTTGGACTGTGTGTATGACATTTTCACTTGTTGGAGGAAGAAAACAACATAAAATCTGTAATAGTGCTATTCCAGTAAAGCCCTGAGATTAACAAATTACTTTTAATTTGTTATCTGCTTTAATTTACATAGTTCAAGGAAATGGTACTGTTCAACAAATGTAACAAAAACTGTAATAGTTGGTGAAAAATTTCACCACAAATTATACCATGGTGTCTGAAGAGTTCATATGTTACATTTGTCGCTGTAATATATAAATATTAAATACACAAAGCCTGTGTAATGAGAAATAACTGTCTTGTCTCCTTCATTACTTTTATGTGTCAAGATGTGAAATTCAATTTGTACAAGATGGGTACCTGAGAATGAAATTATAGTTTGCTGTAAATCGAGCTGCAATTAGAGAAATAAAAGTTTTCTTGTTTATAACAACATGCACCATTGCTTAGGATTCTGTGTCATTGAGTAAGTATGATCAAATAAAAGAATTTATTGCAGTTGTGATGGTGGTGGTTTCTTAATTAAAATAATGTATATCATTCACGTCACTGAGACTGCACCTCACTTTTTCCATTTTTTCATATGAAAAATGCTGATATATGTGTACCCTATGTTCAGTATTTAATCACACGTTTAGCACATGTTAACTGGATTAACATTTAATTCAGCATAATATAACTTAGAGGTTTAGGTCAGTAATTTATTATTTTTATTTTCTTACTTTGCAGTTTCATTTTTGTACAGGTTCTTGTAGTAAAATACAAATTTCAGCACACTATAATTTTTTACCAAAATAATGGTTGCAATCACTCTGAAACAAATACATGTGAAGAAAAATATTAATTTGGATAATTTTTTTTTGGGGGGGGGGGGGGGGATAATAAACTCTTATGATAGCATTTTTGGAAGTTACTAGTGACAAAAAAAATAGTAACAACCTTTACATGATAATAGACACTCTTGTGTTTAATGGGTTGGAAATAAATCTCAAATCAGCATTTTTCATGCATCAATCATTGCATGTATTTCATTCACTCATAGACTTACAGACTTAGTATCCTTGAAAGATCTTAGAACAGCTTTTTAGTTGTGTGTGCCCTTTTTTATTGTTTCTTCCTTTGTAATGCCTTTTATGTTTTATGCCTCGTATATGTGTGTGTGTGTGTGACCTTGTTCTTTCTGTTGATTTTATTATTTCAGATGCAATTATTAGAAGCAGCTGTAATAATGGAAAATTTTAAACACTTATTTAAGAGATACAGTTGAAGTAAAATGTACTGAATATATAGTTACCATGATGTATTATGCTTTCTGGACAGATGCAGTAAACAGTACTTCAGTCCACATAATTTTCAGCTGAGATGACTGCTGATTGGCTTACATATCTTATATTATTACTTCAGATGAAATAATTGCATTTATATTGTAATTTCATATGTTTAAAAAGAACATTTTTGTTAGCTTTCCTTCATATATGTCATGTTTGGTGATAACATCAGAAACAGTGGATAAGGAAACAAGCCTGAAACAATGATTTATTAAATGATGTACATAGTCATAGAAATTTAGGTAGAGAGTGAACTGCCTTGTGCCAGATACTGAAAGTAAGTGGTGAGAGATGCTGCTATTGATATCCTTTTTGTCTCCTATATAGCTGCCTTATAAAAAGATGCATGTAGTGTTAGTGATTTACAGTTGTCTCTGCAGTATTCTGTGGTACACTAACTGGATCTTAGAACAGCCAACAAATTTTTCACTCAAGTCTGTTGAGAATTTAATGATACAGCGGTTGTTACTTACAGAGTTAAGAAAAACTAAGTATATTGGTTGCAGGTTTATTTTCATAATGGGAAATTGCCACACCCTTTTTAAGGGTGAGTGCTTGGTAATTTTGACTATTACTGAAAAACAGTTTCATCACTGCAAAAGTTTCCAACCCTGTTTCTAATGTAACAATTGTTTCATTTTGAAATGAATGGATTCATTGCTATTATTTTTAGTTCATCACTCAGTCATGACACAACTATTACTTTGTACTAGCTTTGGATTGCCTTTCACATTTAATAAAGAAGTGGCATACAATAGGTGTCAAAATTACACAATCCAAGAAAGTTTACATTACTAAACTCTGTAAAGTTACCTTCTAAGTTCGGCATAGCCACTTGCTTTCACAGCAACAATTTCTGAAAATGTTTCTCATTTGAAAAATGACCAAAACTTTTTCTTTGAATTAATGATGCTCTCTTTATAAATACAAGACACCATCTGTGCTTGTTTACCACAGTCTTGAAATTAATCGAACCACATTCACTATTCTGCACCGACAAATGTGCATTTATGTCTCGTCATTGCATTTATTGGTCTGTATAGGGCATCTAGATGCAAAATAATATTCAGTGTTAATCTATAATAACAATTGTATTCTTGTGTTTACCAGTTTTTTAGTGTTGGATACATCTACCAAATCTGGCCAGTTTAACAGTAGGGTGTTTTAATATGATTCTTTGAATCATAAAGAAATCTATGCAAATTTGGTTTTCTCAACAAGACTTGGGTGGATTATGGAAATCTTAATAGAAGTGTTGTTACTAACCTTTTTTTCTGGTGCCTATTCATGACTTGCATTGTAATGCTTGTCACACTAATCCACACCACTCAAAGGTCAATATCATTCTGATTCGGTGTTTCCATTTTTTATTTTTGGGTGGATTGATAAATTACATTTCCATGTTTTGATGGTGTTATATTTGTCAGGTGTGCCGTAACATTCATTTCGTGTTCCTATAATCATCTAGATTTAACAACAAGCAAGAACGTGCTGTAATTTTTCATTATGTCCTAGGTTACGCTGAAGTGAATTTCTTGCATGAAAAATGTCGACAACAATTTCGCCTTTGTTCCACACATACTCAGATTCCCTTTCAAATCTGTGACTGTACCACCGGTTCCCTCAGCTGTTTCCTGTCTGTAGAACATAAACATTAATTATCTCTATTCTTTATTTGTCCACTTCATTAAATAGGTATGCTTCTAAATCTGAAATCACTTGATAAAAATATATGACTATATGAATATCAAAGTCTCCTAGTATTATCTTGCTGATAGCTTTTTCTTAGAAATCTTCATTTGGCTGGTTTGGTTTGTTTTCAGGACAATGTCTTAATGAAGAAATGTATTTTTGTACAAAATCAGACACTTACATCATAAACATGACAGAAAAATTAATATTTCCTCAAATTTGGCTTGCCTGTTTGAATTTGTTGCTTTCTAGAAAAAATGGAGAATCAACCTAGTTTCAAATGTAACATTTTGGCGTCATTAGCTTGGTCACTCACTATAACTGTAACGTCAGAGGTAGTTTGTTAAGAAAGCTAATTGTGACTAAATTTGAACACAAACAATTGGTTATTAGTCATACAACCTTGTAGTATCGATTATTTCTGCCAAAACATTGATTATGTTCATACATAGACAAGACAAATACAAAACAGCATAAATATATATAGCATGCTGGTTTGTATGAGAAGATGCACATATGAAACTAATTTGCCATGTTGCTGAACTGTTTAATTTACACATTGGATTATACAGCTATTTATTTTATATATCAGTCTAATGTAGCTGCTAAATAATTATTTATTTTTCAGTTTTGAACAAATACTTAAATACATCAGTTGCATATAATGAAAATCTCTAGCTTTTTAAGGCGAACATGAAAGTAGTAGTGTAGGAATATCCTTTTATCAAATGAATGTGCCAATATTTACCGATGCAGTAGAGTTCTAGAACTAAGTACCTGCTTCTCAACAGGCCACAGAGAAGAAGACAGAAAAGTGGCCAAGTAAATGAGTTGATAACAGAACTAAGAAAACTTAAATTCTTCTTCATACCTACTAAGTTACTGCCAAACCAAGAGCAGGCATTGCCTGCAGAGGCAATCAGTATTTTTTATTGACCCGTTTCACTCAGTTTAACAAGAACATCATCAGAAAGTGTGGAATTTATGTTTTGAAGTAGTTGGCTCTCACACAGCTTATTGTCTTAAGGTTTGAGAGAGGTCGTGATTGAACTTCCCTGTGGAAGTGACCTTGTTCCTGAAAGCTGTGTACGTCCTATAACAACACTCAATTTTTTCCTGCCAAGTTAAACATCTGTTTGTGTATTTGTTAGTAATTCACCACTTGCCTGTTTAGGTTTCAAATTTTCTTGTATTAATCTCGCCATTTGTTGTGTGGCAACTGGTACATGTTAGCAGCCTGTCTGTACTCATTTCATATTGTGATATTAATGCCCTTTTGTAATATGATGTTAATACACTGTTAACTTGTGTTGGTCCACAAATCTCCAGCAATGAAACAATTATTACATCCCATTCTTTTTCCAGCATTATACTCATGCATAGTGTTGGCCACTTAAAAAATTTATGGCCCATTTCATTAATTTTTATTTACCTGTGCCTCATCCTTGTACATAAGTGTGCATGTTAAGATCTTTCTTCCATTGCCTTCTTATTGGAAACATTACTTTAAGCAAATTTAACTATGTATTTTTTCATTCTCTTCTTCCTCCTGTTTATGCAGAAACGACGAACGATGACCTTCTCAAAGAAGAAAGGGTCAATACATGACAGTTCATCTGAAAGGTATCAATTTATATTTTCTGTGATTTATGGATCAATCTACTACATTTGTGCTTGGATTTTCTCTGTGATATACACTTAGAAAAAAATTATGATTAATTACATGTAATGTTTTGTTTTTTCAATTTTTAGTGCTTCTGAAATTGAAGAAAAGTTGACAAAGAAGAATACATCTGAAAAAGGGGAACGCCATCGTAGCAGAAACCATGGGCTATCTCCATATAGTAATCACAGAAATCCTGGTGAATCAACTTCACGTTCAGTGGATAAATCTTCATCAAAAAGTAATTCTCATGATATCACTAGCAAGTCTGATAGTAAAAAGGACAGAACAGATCCCAAAAACAAGAAAACAATTGACACAGGACAGGAGAAGAAACAGAAAGAAAGAGAAAATAAGAAGAGGAGAAATAGTATAGAAGTTTCACCTGATGCTCAATCACGACAATCATTATCTCCTTTTCCAAAGAAAAGTTCGAGCAGCAAAAAATTCCAAGCACCACCATCACCAAAGTCAAAGCATGCCCAGCAGAAATCTAAATCTCCATCCACAAAGCAGCATAAATCTGCTTCCATTAGAAGAAGCAAATCAAGATCACCAGTAACAAAAAGTGTGCGATCTAAAGAAATAAAATCTTCACAAAAAATTGTATCACCAAAGGCCAGGCATCAAAAGTCAAGAAGTCATTCAAAATCAATCTCACCTCGACGCACTATATCTGACATTAAGAGATCATCACGTAAGTCTCCTTCTCCGAGACACAAGCGGAGAGATGGACCCAGATCAAGAAGCAGGAGCAGATCACATTCAGTACCAAGAAGCTACAGTAGAAACCACAAACGATCAAGGAAGAGCTCCTCTGATTCACCTGTTTCTCCAAAACGTAGACATTCCTCAAGGCATCGATGTAACAGTGACACACGGTCACCATCCCTCAGAACTAGCAGATCGCGAACTCGCCGAGACCGAAGAAGTTCTCCAAAAATGTCGTCAGTTTCACCCAAACATAAACGTACTAAGTATTCTACGTCTCCCACACTCAAAAAGTCTATACATTTGAGGAGTAAATCAAAATCCCTCGAACGGAGCCAGCTGGCTGCAAAGGTATCCAAGTCATCTTTGTCACCTAAGTCTTCAGCACCCTTGAGGTCAAGGAGCAGCAGTAGATCCCATAATCGAAACAGGAAGTCACCAGATAATTTAATAAAACAAAAGGGGTCAAGATCACCTTTTAACACAAAGAGTAAAGAACGAAGACATCGAAGTAGGAGTAAATCACCAATAAAGAATCACCACAGCAACAGATCTCCCAGCAGAACTAAATTAAAGAAGACATTGTCTCCTGAAAAGCCTGATGTCAGCAAATTGAAAAAAAATTCACCACCTGTTCAGAGTAAGAAGCAAACAGATACTTTGAAATCAAAAAGAACTAACAGTATGAGCAGTGATAGCAGTTCCGCTCAGACAAGCCTCAGCTATTCACCTATAGAGAAGTACCCAGAACGTTACCAAGATGTATTGGATTCAAAGGCAGCAAGTAAAAAGAACAACATTGCTTCCAAATCTCTGAACAAACTGTCAAAAAGGAAGAATTCAAGGCACAAGTCGAAGTCTAAATCTCGCTCTCCATCTCGAAATCGAAGGGTTGCAGCAGCAATTATACCTAGGGTTCGACTTCGATCTTCTAGTGGAGAAGAAGATGATGACGATGAAGAGAAAGATAACAAAGAGAAGGAAGAGGATAGTCAGGAAATGGAAACACTGAAACTTTTGAAATCTGGTCTTGCTGAGAAAGCAAAGGAATCATTAGAAAAAAAACTAACAAAATCATCACCTGAACATCAGAAACCTGAAGAATCAGTTAACAAAGATACTGAAACTGAAAGTGAAGAAAAAATAGATGATAAGGATATTATTCCAGTTTCGAGTGTGGAAGACTCCATTTGTGACATTGCTCTACCTCAGAAAAGTCAGACTTCCGATGATAATGACACTGCATCGGATAACGAAAAACCCGATGTAAGTCAGAAGTCCCCTGTAGATGTTCCTTGTCCTTCTGAGGAACCTGACATTGCTGTCATGCCAGATTCAATTCCAAAACCACCAGGTTCACCTCCAGCAAAAAAACCTTCTGAAACTGTTGTCAAATCAGAACCTATTGATGAATCGACTACTGCTTCTAATATTGAAGTTTTCCTGGAAACTTTGAAGTCTCAACTTAGGGACTCTGTCTCCCCCCCACGGAGGCTCAACCGAAATGCAAATTCCAGCAGCAGATCACGTTCTGGGTCAGAGTCAGCAGAGCGTAGTGTGAAGACCTCTCATAAATCCAGGAGTTCATCACGTTCATCATCAAGTCACAGGTAGGCACAGTTGTGATTTGTGTTTAATGCACACATTGTGATTGCTCCATGTTTAGGATGTACTGTAAAAGTCTCTCTCGTAACATAGGCATAACAGTGTGATTCCAGAAATAACTGAATTTGCTAATTGTATACTATCTTTTTTGTTAATGAATAAGATTTTTTAATGCAACTAATAGAGAGAGTAACGTTTAAACATTACTGTGTAAAACATCAGCTACGTAGTAATTTCTGAGAATGAAGAAAACTGCTTGCATTTAAGTCTTTTGCGTGTATCTTACATTTGAAAAAGTTAATAAACTGTCCATAGGTTATCAGAAAAACACTGTAAAAATATAGTCGTATAAGAAGTTACCTTGGATCGAGGATGACACAGTGGAACATAAGTGGAAAACCGAAAATGCAAATTTGACAACTGAGAGATTCAGAGGCCCAGAGAGAGACAGAAATTAACAGTAAAGAAGAAACAATTGTTAGAGAAGATGCAACTGAGAAAAGAAAGACAAAAGAGTCACAAAATGTTAGAGAAATTTTGTAAATAGTTGCATTTGTGTATGTGGGGGGGAGGGGGGGGGGGAGAAGGTTGGCAGATCCTTGTTTGTGTAAATTATGTAACTATGGCAGCAAGAGTTTTGACCTGATCCCACGAACCAAGAAGCACATGTTCAAAAACGATTACCAAGATGGTGAAGCAGAAATTGTGCCTCAGTGGGTGCTCTGTATCACCATATTATGGAGACATACTCTTTGCAACCTTCACATTTCGCCCAGAGATTAGTAGTAGCTAAGCTGAACTATTGGTTCGGACCAGCTGTTGTATGACGTAAGTCATCTCAAAGGTAGTTCTGCCATTGATGATGTAGGTCTCACCAGAGTTGGAGCTGGAGTAGGTAGTGGTTGCGATATGCATATATGAGTTACTATCAGCATCATGTCTGCTTCTGATACATAATGGTATATCCACTTTCATGACTCGCAGGAACTAAACTGTTTAATTATTTTCCCAGTCAAGATTTACCAGTTCTATTCTGCCACTGACGATAGTTTTCTCAGTATTGACATCCATTTAATTTCTGCAATCTCTGTTCTTCCATATATATCAAATCCACTTTTACATTCAACATCCCTTCTCAGTAGAAGTGACAGTAAATATTTGCCACATCATGCCATTCTAATAAGTGACATGTCTCTCTGGACCACACCAAAAAGAGCAGCTCAAGAATCATGTTTCTTAGACCCAGGATTCCGGGTTAGTGAGTGGTAAGCACCAATAGTCCTCTATAATTGTAAGCTTTGCATATGCTTGTCACCATCTTGCCATGTGATGATGAAAAATTGTATCTCACAGGTTTAACTGTCCAGATCATGAGGGTGCTATAAATCTCTATTAAAAACGAAAAAGTAGGTAAATAAAAAAATGTAATCCCTAAGGTTGCTATGTGATGAGATAGATGACTGGTGAAGCTAAATAGCTGTTAGCAAGCAGCTTTTGGGATAACTGCCATACCTCATTTGTTTTAGGCTTATACAGATAAAGTGGGGATGAACCTTTGTTTCCATAACTACTCATATGACATCTGTGGAGTGCTCTAATCCTAACAAAATCATTCTCATCAGGCAGGGTCATCTGTTGGTTAGTGTTCATGCCTTCCCAACTAAATTATTTGGAAGATAGACCTCCAAGAAAAAAAAAGTCTTACAAAACATTAATATTAACAGAGAATCAACTACTTCACAGGATTCCCCCCTCCCCCCGCCCCCCCCCCCCCCTTTATATGAAAAAAGGTGTCATAGTTATGGATACATAAAACTTTGTAGTGTGTCACTGGAACACTTAAAAAACCCATGAAACAGCTTATGAAAGGTACTTTCCTAAAACTAAACAGATTCAAAATGCTTGATGCCTACCCATTGTGATGGAGTTTCACAGTGGACACAGTTCAGTAACGACAGTTTTTCCTTGAAAAAATTGACATTCAAAAACCATTGAAATTGAAAACAGCTGCTTTTATACTTACTTTCAATTCACAAGTGTTGCTAGAACACACTAACACTTATTTCCTTTGGCCGAAACTAAATACCCAACCCCCAAACAAGGTCCAAGCAACTTGTAGTAAATGTGACCAAGTCACTTGTGAACCTGAAGCATGATTTCTGTTGCCACTATTCTAAACTACTTTGGAAGTTGTGCAATTTGAATTTATTAACATTACAACATTGGTTGTTTAGAAAAATATTCATTAAATAAATTAAATAAAGGTTGTAAATCCTCTTTTGCTGAAACTGAAAGTGTTTATCAGTGTTCTGCATCATTATTCATATTAATGACCAAAAAATTTGTGACATAAACCTCGCTTCCTAGTATTATTCGTGAACTATAAGTGGGCATCTTGCTATTAGGGAATTGGGAGACAGTGGTTAGGGCTTACTGTGGGAAGAGGTGGTGGTGGTGGTGGTGGTGGTGGTGGTGGTGGTTGAGGAGGGGGTAACATGCTCCGTCACCATGTACTGTAAGTGATGTGTCAGCACAGCTTGGATTCAATTTTTCCACGACGACACAAGCTCAGTACAATAGACTGTGGGGTGGTAGGACTGGACCAAGTGACACATCAGGCAATCACCATCGACAGTTGCACTGAACATTTATTTGGGACATTTAAACAAGACATATAACAAATAAAACCATCAACACATTTTTAAAATTACCATTTAGGTAGGAGCAAGTTACTTCAAAATTTAAACATTCATAAACCAAGGCACTTATGGCCTATTACATATTTAGTGAAATGAGTTAAAATTATTTACTCAAGAACTATGATCAACCTGAAAACAATTTACTAAAATTTAACGAGGAAATGTATTCTTTTATTACTGCAGTGATTGGTATTACCAAAGTAATTCAGAGTACAGGCAACAACAAATCAGATACCAAGACACACAACCATGTTACTTAAATGGCAGGCACCCTACAATGTAGGATATAAAATATAAAATTTCATGTGACCAAGCAACCTCGTGGGATTCAACAAACTTCGTCCAGAAGCGGACGCCCGCCCACTCAGCTGTTTCCAATACAAGCCCGGCATGGACCACCAAAATGGAGCAGCAACGGTCACGAATAAGCACGAAAAATCCCAGAACTAGAGGGTATCTACAACAGACTGACACCTGCCTTAAGTAACTAGAAACACAATAATTCATTACAGGACGTCATCTGTAGAATTCATCAACCTATTAATGAACATCAGATAAGCAGTACAAATTTATTATCTTATGTGTGTAACGCCAATTATACATTAAGACGCAAACGAACTAGATACACGGCCAGCTGGCACGCACGGGCTAAAGGGCAGGAAATTCACAACCGCACAAGTAGGATCTAACCCAGGACCCCACACCCGCTACCAAGACAAACAGAAGAAGTCCCGATAAAACGAAATCAATTGCAAGTAACTAGTGTGCAGGCTAATGATATATCAAGATTGAGGCCCCCCCCCCCCCCCCCCCCCCCACACACACACACACAAAATACAAAGTGACTTACAACAAATAGTCACACTTAAATTTGTGATTAAACAAAAATTAATTACAACATCCACATATTGTCATTGAAGGAATTCTTGTACTTTCATTAATAGAATCAGTTTCAAACAATTTAAACACACAATAACAACTGGCCTCTCAGTAACTCATAAGAATTAATGAAACTACTCATTTAGAATTAGACACGTGTCTCTCAGACACGCTGTTACTTGAGATAGAAATGCAACAGTAATGTTATTGCAATTCATGTCAAAATATATCCAGTGAAAATTTTATCCATGTATATCTGTAGTAATTGGCCAGCTTAACTCCGTCGTGTGATACAAATACAACAACCAGACGGCACTTAGACAAGGACCAGCCAAACTGTTTTCAATGACAGTTAAACACTGGCAGTAACAATTTACAAACAGAATGTATCAGCACTCCAGGACCTAATAAATGTTAATCATCACATCACATATGAGGTGCGACAATAAAGTAATGAGACCGACTTAAAAAAATGTTGCTTACCGTTTTAGTCAAGTTTAATGTTGTCTCCTTCAAAGTACTGTAGTTCCCTTCTGGTTGCACACACTTTTTCCAGCGCTTCTGCCATTGATGGTAACATTTCTGGAACTCATCTTCTGTAATATCCTCCAAGACCCTCGTCACAGCTTTTTGGACATCTTGTGTTGTTTGAAAATGGTGTCCTTTGATGGCTGTTTTGACTCTTGGAAATAGAAAAAAGTTGCACAGAGCGATATCTGGTGAATAAGGTGGCTGTGGTACTACTGAAATTTGTTTTGAGGTTAAAAATTGCTGTACTGACAGAGCAGTATGGGATGGCGCATTTTCGTGATGCAGAATCCAATTATCAGCAATGTTGGCACGGACACGAAGAACTCTTTTACGAAGTCTTTCTAAAATTTCTTTGTTGTAATATTGGTGAACTGTTTGTCCAGAAGGCACCCACTCTTTATGAACAATTCCCTTGGAATCAAAGAAACACACAAGCATGCAGTTCACTTTTGACTTTGACATGTGAGCTTTTTTTAGTCTGGGTGATCCCTTTGAGCACCATTGCGAACTTTGGCGTTTAGTCTCTGGATCGTACTGAAAAAACCAACTTTCATCACCAGTGATAACATGGCTTAACAATTCTGGATTGATTTCCGGTTGCTCTAACAGATGAGCTGCCACATTTTCCCGTGTTTCTCGCTGTTGTGGTGTGAGATTTTTGGGGACCATTTTTGCACAAATCTTTCTCATACCAAGATCTTCAGTTATTATTAGACGAACCGTTTCTCCATTGATATTCAGTTCTTCTGCAATCATTTTCATGGATAATCTTCGATCAGATCATAAGAGTTCACGCACCCTGGACAAGCTGGCATCCGTCCGTGAGCTTGATGGTCGTCCATTGCGATCTTCATCTTCAACATTCATTCTGCCTTCACTAAACATTTTGTGCTAATGAAAAACTTGAGCTCTTGACATAACCTCCTCTCCAAAAGCCTTCTGAAGTTTACCATAAGTTGTCATCGAATTTTCAGCCAATTTAACACAAAAAAAAATAGCTAGCCATTGCGCAATATTATGCAGTTGCATTACCGTGACGAGAGACACAAACACGTGTTAACTTATTAAAGCATAACTCACGACTGAGCAGTTGCATCAATATGCTGCTTGGACTAGAAGCAGCTTATAGACCAAGGTCAAAGATATTGTCCCTAAGGGTTGCCACATATTGCAAAGAAAATCAGTCTCATTACTTTATTGTTGCACCTCATACAGCTCGCACTAGAACATTGAGTACTAAGCAAGTTGAAATTAAAAACATTCGAGGATAGACACAGTAGGAGTAGCAACAGCCAGCCAGTAGTCGATTCCGGCCACAATTTACAGCACAAGCAAGGCCCTACCCTGTTGCTTGTTTGATGAAGCCAGCCGCTGCAGATCCCGGTGCCAGGAGACATGTAGCAAGCAAAATACATGAACAGCTTCCCAGTTATGTGACTGCTTCCATGTCAGTGATATTTCCTATGGCACCATCATCCAGGTAAACAGCCCCTTTTAGATGTGCTCTTCCTGCTGCCTCGCACGGCTCCTGTATACTGTCTGACAGACTTGGCAAATGATGTTACTGCTAGGCGCCCCCCCCCCCCCTCAAAAAAAATAAAAAAAATAATCCTCACTACTTGCTAGAGCAGGGGCGGGCAGGAATCCTGCACGTGTGCGATGCACTTGCACGTGTACAGTTAACAGGTGTTCTGCGTGCACACAGGGGCAAGCTGGCCACCCGCTTCTCTCCACTCCCCACCATACCGTCTCTCCGCTTCTTCCTCTGTAATGCGTTTTGTTTCCTGGCCTGCTTTATTGAATGAAGGAGTAAGGTTAGTAGGAGTGCTTGAAAGAAATGGTTCAAATGGCTCTGAGCACTATGGGACTTAACATCTGACGTCATCAGTCCCCTAGAACTTAGAACTACTTAAACCTAACTAACCGAAGGACATCACACACATACATGCCCGAGGCAGGATTCGAACCTGCGACCGCAGCAGTCACGCGGTTCCGGACTGCAGTGCCTAGAACCGCACGGCCACCGCGGCCGGCTGCTTGAAAGAAATCGTGGTTTGAAAGAGTACCTATTACCTACGATACGTTTTATCATCACAGGTGGAGTTTACAATACGTTTAATGTCTGGAACAAAATTTCTACATAAGACAAACGCAAACAGTTACGTAAATTTTCATTACTGATGTTTGCTCTTAACCGAGTCTTATTAATTTTCATAACAGAAAAAATCTCTCACAAACGTATGTCGACCCAAACATTGACATTATCTTCGCGGCTTCACGATGGAGACGAGGAAACTCTTGCTGTGGAAAGTCGTGATAAATATCTATTAAACGTCTTGCCAAAAGGAACTTTTCTCTCAGACGAGAATTATGCTGTGGAATCTACAGTGCAGATCTATTAATTCCATTTGCAAACTGGGATGAATATCATCTACAGAAACAGCAAATTGTCTCGAGACTATTCAAAACCTTGGGATAAGTATGATATATCCCCAAATCGCTTGAGAATTTCCTCTTATATTGCACTAAGTACGGGATCATATTGAGATTTATTATAATGGCGTTCAATATTAAACTTCCGCTGACCAGCGAGAATACTGTCACATATTATACATTTCGAATTTTCACATTTTTGCACAAAGAAAAATGATTCTCCCATTCCTTTTTAAAAGATAGCAAATCTCCACTTCTCCGTTTCCTTGAGTCATTCTGCATTTTCCGGTTCTTGAAATACAACGTTCACTACGTAGTGGTCGCTTCGCTTCAACGTCCGCAGCTTAGCCTGGTACTACACTGCCGCAACCTGCCGGCTGTTGTCACTGTCCCGTTTGACAATTGCACGCGAGCAGCACACGTGCAGCGTCGTGTGCCCATGAGCCGCGTGCAACGTTTGCCCGCCCCTGTGCTAGAGCTTACCCTTCACTCCCTGATCGGCCCGGTAGGTGGTGCCACTGCGCACTCTGCACACACTACCAGAAACGTGACCCATACCGGCAGCGGGAATATTGTTGATCAAGACACGTGGCTCATCCTCTCCCTCAGAAAACCAGAAACCATCCCCCATTTGTCCAAGACAAGAGACGAGAGCTAGCGCCCTCCCTTGACCTGAGATATGTGGACCTGTGAGGTTTTCCCAGTCCGACTATTCGAAACCAGCAAACTCACTGGGCTCAAGACCCGTAACACCTGGCAGGGTCCCACGAAATGTGGTGATAACTTGGACGATATTTTGTCTTTCCCTTGCCCACCTGCCACAAAATTACGAATGAAAACTGTCGCCCCCTGGCTGGACCTTAAATGGACGACATCCGTCATTGTAGTGCTGCGCTAGTTTCCGGTGTGTGAGCTCAATATTTTCCCTGGCACATTTCCAATTCTGCTGAATGAGCTTGCTGGTTACCTCCTCTGGCAGTAAATCATTGATGGGCCACAAATTGGCGATTGGAGAATTCACAGGATAACTGAGCATCAGAGAGAGAGGGGTAGCCTTACTCTATTCGTGGCAGGCGGAGTTGAAGGCCAAGTTCAACCGAGGGATCATCTCATCCCACCTTCACTGCGACTTCTGGTGGAAGGCTATGACAGCAGCCTTAAGATTGCGATTCACTCTCTCTGCAAGTGAAGGTTGCAGGTAGTAGGGAATAGCAGTGACATGATGTATAGCACTTCTGAAGCAAAATCTCTTAAACTGCCGCGACACAAAAGCTGAGGCGTTATCACTAACAAGTGACCTTGGTGGACCAAAGATCAAAAAAATGTTAGTCATATGGCGAATGGTTACACCCTCTGTTATTCCACTACCAGGGATGAGCCATAAAAAGTGTGTGATCGCATCCACCAGTACCAATATCTATCTATTGGCATTCTGAATTCTGGGTAATGGTCCGATATAATCAATGAATACCTTGTCCATTGGTGCATTCTTCCTGGTAGATTGCAGCAACCCTCTCCGCGCATTAGAGTTGGGCTTGGACTCCTTACAAACGTGGCATTGCTCTACTAATCTACGGATGTCCTTATACAATGTCGCCCAGGTTAGATGCTCCCGAAACTTAGCAATAGTCTTGGCTACTCCCAAGTGACCTCCCACCACAGAATTATGGAAATAATGGAAAAAATCGCTGTTTTATGGGACTCAGGGTAGCTGCCAAACAACTCCGGAACTTCAGTTAGAACACCCATAACCAAACTTTCATTCCCTATGCCAGTAGTATCCTGGTCTCCTTCCTGTCCCTCCTCAAACATCCTACTCAGCGGTCTGCTATAGCATTTACCGTTCCCCTTGTATGCTTAATGCTGAATCTGAAGGCTGATATGTGGACTGCCCACCGGGTGATACATCCAGTTCTCCTGGGGCGGGCCAGTACCCAGCTTAATGCCTGGTTGTCAGTCTCTAATTTGAAATGTCTATGTTCTGGGTAGAAACGAAACCTTTCTAAAGTGAAGAATACTGCCAATGCTTCCCATTCATACACAGAATATTTTAACTTGGCAGGCAAGAGTGTCCTGGATGCGTATGCTATCAGATGAAATTCACCTTCATCGTCCTGGAGCAGCACAGCTGCCATCCCAGAATTAGATGCATCCATCTGAACAATAAAACGCTTACCAAAATCTGGTACAGCCAACACAGGTGGATTGGCCAAGGTCTCCTTAATAGCAGATAGCTGGGATCTGCCCCACTGAAAATCCACGTTCTTCTTCCGAAGTTGGTTTAGTGGAGGCGCTACTTGTGCAAAATGGGCCACAAATTTATGGAAGAAATCAGCCATCCCTATAAATTGGGCAACTCTCTTCTTATTGGTAGTCTTAGGAGGCGTAAACTTATGTAGATCCCTCATTCTCCCCTGGTCAATCCTCACTCCCCCTGCCGAGACCAAATGACACAAAAACGAAATCTCCTTGCGTGCCAAACTTATCTTAGAAGGCTTGACCATGAGCCCAGCTTCCCGCAAGCAGAGTAAGATTGCTGAAGGTGCTCCTCAAACGTAGGACTATATACTACCACATTGTCAAGGTAATTATAAACAAACTTGTACTTGAAATCCCCCAAGATGTTATCTAGCAGCCGATACAGGACTGCTGTGCCCGTGGACAACCCGAATGGGACACGATTAAACTCATAAAGGTTCCAGTCCGTGCTAAATGCAGTGACTGGTTTAGACTCTTCAGATAACGGAATGTGGTAGTAAGCCTGGTTGAGGTCCAGGATGGTAAAGACCTTTGCTCCCGCAAACCAGGTAAAACAATGGCGCAAGTCAGGCAACGGCACCAACTCCAAAACAACCTTCTGGTTTAATCGTCTATAGTCCACTACCGGGTGATACCCAGCCTCTGCCTTAGGCACCAAAAACATTGGAGAAGCATACGGAGAGGTCGACTTCCTGATCACTCCTTCCTCCAACATCTTATCAACTACTGGCGCAATGCCTCTATCTTTGGCAGTGACTATCTGTTCGGTGATTGTCGAACTAGCACATCATCAATCAAGCAGATATGGTAACAAATTTTATCCATCACACCCGAGGTTATTAGCCAGCACATCAGGAAAACGACTCAGAAGCACCAAGAGTTCCTCTGCCTGACTACCTGGCAAATGACTGAGCCCAAATTCAGAATCCTGAACAGATATATTGTTTACCTCGGTCTGACCCTGGTATGAACACAAACTAAACTTCTTCGGAGGTGCGATCTGAATATGAAACATCCTACTGGCGTAATCTAACACCAAACCCATCTGTTGTATCGAATCACAGCCCAATAGCAAATTAACGGACAGGTTTTCCACCACTAACAAATGAATCGACCACAAAAACCCCTTTATCGATACCCTTCCCCGGCAACAGCCCGTGAGGGGGTAACCTTTGCCCATTAACCGCACGACACCCCTCTGAGGTCGGTTGCTAGGGAGGTAGCTTACATACTGCTTCATACTTCTGATACCGTTGATGGTCTAACAAGGATGCACTACTGCCAGAATCTACTAACACCCAGACTGGTTCATGGTTCAAGGTGCCACACACGAACGGTAGCAACTGGCTACCAACTGATCTTATGCGATTACATTGCTTCATTGGATGATTCTGACTAAAGGTGTCCCTGTTCCTTAACTGTCAGCTACTCAGGTGCGGTTTCCGTCTCTTCGGACAAACGCACCAAATGCTCAAAACTCCCACAACGAAAACAGCTCCTATTCCCAACATCATTTATCTTTCCTTCAATACGATCAGGTTGCACCCAGGTAGCTAAAGGATCTGCCTCTCACACACTGGCTCTCTTACTATCAGCAAAACGGAGCCCCTCAATCTGATAAACCAAAGTCTCAAATTCACTGAAGATAGTTGGCTTAGGGGCAAACATAACCCATGACATGCCGTCTGGTCCGATGCACTGCAATAAACTCTCTACAGCATCCCTTTCACTTATATTTAACTCCACCACAGTAATGGTGACACGAATTTCATCAATATACTGTTCAAGGGTCTCAGTTTGACGCTAGGCATGATAAAAATATTGGCCTGCCAAATCAAGCTTAATACGTGGAGTGAATTTACGTTCAGTGATCTTCCACCACAAATTGGAAAGGCTACCCTTAACTCTCAACAATACTTCACTAATAATAATACTCAATAACCCCTTCACCAAAGGATAAATCAGTTGAAGAATAACTCGGTGGTCAAAACCTAGTGCATCCACATGCATTTCCAAACTCACCAATAAGCACAGAACCTTGACGGCACACGGCAACTCGTCCAACACCGGAACTCTCAATCCCTGAATTAAAAAAAGTATAGGATTGGGTAACTTAACAAATGGCTTGAACAACGGCTGCCCAATGTTCGTTAATTTCCCTGTCAGCACTGATTCATTCACCGGTTCTTGTACCAGTGTACCTCCTCTTACACTCGCTTCCCCCTGCAACCCTACTGCATTAAGATCAAACTGCAATGCCATAGCCCTCTGACGCAACTCGCCAATATTGGCCTTCTGTTTAGGAGTAACCTTCAACTGTTCTAAATCTCCCAATCTATTAACCCAATGAATGAGCTGAGATTGAACCCAGCTAATCTGCGTAATGGAAGGGTTACTATCTCTCATAAACTCGAGATTGTCTCACACACCGGAAAGTGACGCAGCACACATGGGCAACACCGAACCTACCTCACTAATGCCTTCCCCAGGCGAGGCATACCAGACAGTCCAAAACTCCCCACAAACACGCGCTCAAATCTGTCACCGCCCCATAAGTTGGCACCCCACGTACCTTAAGCTCATAAACTAGCTGCTCTCTCCTCAACTGGCTCAAACTGGCTCAGTCCCGGACACCCCCGGGGCTGCGGGTGACTCGCTTCGATGTCCTGTAACATAATACAGCCAACAGAGATTGCTCACACAAAAAATACAAGTTAAGATAAATAACCTAATTTATCACCAGATACAACAATGGATGGTGAAGCCTTACCCAGGGACCCCGAAACACAACCACTCTCTGCTACCAATGATGTGTCAGCACAGCATGAAATTCAACTTTTACACAATGACAAGAGCTCAGCACAATAGGCTGTGGGGAGGTAGGACTGGACCAAGTGACACATCAGGCAATCACCATTGACAGTTGCACTGAACATTTATTTGTCACATTTAAACAAGACAAATAACAAATAAAACCATCAACACATTTTTAAAATTACCATTTATGTGAGAGCAAGTTACTTCAAAATTTAAACATTCATAAACCAAGGCACTTATGGCCTATTACACATTTAGTGAAATGAGTTAAAAATTATTTACTCAAGAACTACGATCAACCTGAAGAACAATTTACTAAAATTTAATGAGAAAATGTATTCTTTCCTTACTGCAGTGATTGGTAGTACCAAAGTAATTCAGAGTACAGGCAACAACAAATCACATACCATGGTACACAACCATGTTACTTAAATGGCAGGCACCCTAAAATGTAGGATATAAAATATAAAATTTCATGTGACCAAGCAACCTCGTGGGATTCAACAAACTTCGTCCAGAAGTGGACGCCCGCCCACTCAGCTGCTTCCAGTACAGGCTCGGCATGGACCCCCAAATGGGAGTAGCTATGGTCACGAATAGGCACGAAAAATCCCAGAACTTGAGGGTATCTACGTCAGACTGACACCTACCTTAAGTAAGTAGAAACACAATAATTCATTACAGCACATCATCTGTAGAATTAATCAACCTGTTAATGAACATTAGATAAGCAGTATAAATCTATTATCTTATGTGCATAAGACCAATTATACATTAAGCTGCAAGCTAACTAGATACACGGCCAGCCGGCATGCACAGGCAAAAGGGACGGAAAATACACAACCGCACAAGCAGGACCTAACCCAGGACCCCACACCTGCTACCAAGACAAACAGAAGTAGTCCCAATAAAACGAAATCAAATGCAAGTAACTCGCATGCAGGCTAACAGTATATCAAGATGCACCCCCCTTATCGAGGGTGCGGAAGTCTGGAAGTTATTGCTCATGGTGGCACCAATGACATCTGTCGCTTGGGTTCTGAGGGCATCATCCTCAGTTCTTATGGTAAGTTGGCAGAAGTGGTTAAGACTGCCAGACTTGCTCATGGGGTGCAAACACAGCTCATAGTTTGCAGAATTGTACCCATGGAAAAGGCCAGGTGATATGGGAAGATTTCGATTAGATTACATAATGGTCAGCCGGCCGAAGTGGCCGTGCGGTTAAAGGCGCTGCAGTCTGGAACCGCAAGACCGCTACGGTAGCAGGTTCGAATCCTGCCTCGGGCATGGATGTTTGTGATGTCCTAGGGTTAGTTAGGTTTAACTAGTTCTAAGTTCTAGGGGACTGATGACCACAGATGTTAAGTCCCATAGTGCTCAGAGCCATTTGAACCATTTGAACATAATGGTCAGACAGAGATTCTGAAATCAGATACTGGACTGTAAGGCATACCCAGGAGCAGATATAAACTCAGATCACAATGTCGTAGTGATGAAGAATAGGCTGAAGTTTAAGAGATTAGTCAGGAAGAATGTAAAGTATGTAAAGGAGTGGGATACAGAAGTACTAAGGAATGATGAGATATGCTTGAAGTTCTCTAAGGCTGTAGATACAGCAATATGGAATAACTCAGTAGACAGTACAGTTGAAGAGGAATGGTCATCTCTAAAAATTGCAATCACAGAAGTTGGAAAGAAAAACGTAGGTACAAAGAAGGTAACTGCAATGAAACCATGGGTAATAGAAGAAATGCTTCAGTTGATTGATGAAAGAAGGAAGTACAAAACTGTTCGGGGAAATTCAGGAATGCATAAGTTGAAGTTGTTGAGGAATAAGATAAATAGGAAGTGCAAGGAAGTTAAGACGAAATGGCTGCATGAAAAATGTGAAGAAGTCAAAAAAGAAATGATTGTCAGGAGGACTGACTCAGCATATGGGAAAGTCAAAATAGCCTTCAGTGAATTTAAAAGCAAGGGTAGTAACATTAAAAGTGCAACAGGAATTCCACTGTTAAAAGCAGGAGAGAAAATGGATAGGTGGAAAGAGTGCATTGAAGGCCTCTATGAGGGGGAAGATTTGTCCCACGTGAGAGAAGAAGCAACAGGAGTCAATTTAGAAGAGATTTGGGGGGGTCTGTTACTAGAATCAGAATTTAAGAGAGCTTTCAAGGACTTAACATCAAATAAAGCAGAAGGGATAGATAATATTCTGTCAGCTTCTCTAAAATCATTGGGGGAATTGGCAACAAAACAACTATCCATGTTGGTGTCTAGAATGTACGGGTCTGGCGAAATACCATCTGACTTTTGGTAAAATATCATCCACACAATTCTGAAGACTGCAAGAACTGACAAGTGCAAGAATTAATGCACAATCAGCATAACAGCTTATTCATTTAAGTTGCTGACAAGGTGAATATACATATACAGAAGAATGGAAAAGAAAATTGAGAATGTGTTAGATGACAGTCAATTTGACTTTAGGAAAGGTAAAGGCACCATAGAGGCAATTCTGACTTTGAGGTTGATAATAGTAATAGGACTAAAGAAAAATCAAGACACGTTCGTAGGATTTGTCGACCTTGAAAATGGTGCAAGATGTTCGAAATTCTGGGAAAAATAGGGCTAAGCTATAGGGAAAGACGGCTAATATACAACATGTACAAGACTTAAGAGGGAATAATAAGAGTGGATGGTGAAGAATGGAAGTTCTCAGATTAAAAATGGTGTAAGACAAGGGTGTAGTCTTTCATCCCTACTGTTCATTCTGTACATCTAATAACCAATGTGATGGAAATAAAAGAAAGGTTCAAGAGTGGAATTAAAATTCGAGGTGAAAGGATGTTATTGTATGATTCACTGGTGACATTCCTATCCTAAGTGAAAGTGAAGAAGAATTATACTGAATGTGCTGAATGGAGTGTACTGTCTAATGAGTACAGAATATGGATTTAGGGTAGTTCAAAGAAAGGCGAAATTAACAAGAAGTAACAGAAATGAGAACATTGAGAAACTTTGCATTAGGATTGATGGTAATGAAGCAGATGAAGTTAGGGTATTCTTCTATCTAACCCAGGCAGCAAAATAATCAATGGCAGATGGAGCAAGGAGGACATCGAAACCAGACTAGTGCTGGAGAAAAGGGCATTCTTGACCAAGAGAAGTCTACTAGTAACATTGACCTTACTTTGAGGAAGAAATTTCTGAGAATGTACGCTTGGTGCCCGGCATTGTATGGTAATGAAACATGGACTATGGGAAAACCAGAACAGAAGAGAACCAATGCTTTTGAGATGTCCTACAGATAAATGTTAAAAATTAGGTGGACTGGTAAGGTTAGAAATGTGGAGGTTCCCCACAGAATCACAGAGGAAAGAAATGTGCAGAAAATACTGACAAGGAGAAGGGACAGGATGATAGGGCATCTGCTAAGACATAATGGTATGACTTCCATGATACTAGAGGGAGCTGTAGAGGGTAAAAACTGTAGAGGAAGACACAGATTGGAATACATCCAGCAAATAATTGAGGACATAGGTTGCAAGTGCTACTCTGAGATGAAGAGGTTGGCACAGGAGAGGAATTTGTGGCGGGCCACATTAAACCAGTCAGAAGACTGATGACTCAAAAAAAGAAAGAGAGGGGGGCGGGGGTAACAGGCTCGATCGGATCATTTGGTTTGGAACTGGGTGCAGGCTCCATTGATTCTGTGATGGTCATATCTGCTGATTTCTGGGCCTGTGTTATATGGTGCTGAGTTGTAGGACTCTGCTTGATAGGTCAGGGGTGCACTACACAAAAGAAGCAGCTGCACGGATAGCAAGTACTGGAGGAGAGCACATGAGGGTTTCTAGGCTAGGAGGTAGTTTGAGGTCTTCTAATGAATGCTCACCACTCAATACAGAGAGTAAAATCTGATCGCCTACAAAGTAGACACATTTAGACTGTCAATATTTTAACAGTGAAGTATAAGTATTTAACAGAAAATTATTTCTAACAAAGTTCCCAAATTGTTGCCCTCCAGGAAATTTCTTGTGCTTTAATTATTCTCAGGGTCGACAGTTGGCTGACGCCCGATGTAGGAAGCTTCGAAATACTTATCAAGTCTAGGAACTTTCACTGAAAAGATAGATTAGTGCCATAGGAGTGGGAGAGATCATTGCAGTTGATAAACTTATTGTGTCTGTTGAGGTCAAATTTGAGTGTGACAGTGAAGTTATAGCGACACTTGTAACTGGTCTAGATGAAATCAAGCTAATTGTTGGATGTGTTTCCGGCCATTCAATTCTGCTGCGGCAGTTTTAGAGTCATCCAAGAAAAGTCTGTGGGAGTGGAGAAGAAATACCCAGATAATACAATATTAGTGGGGTGTGACTTTAACCTACTGAGTATAGAATGGTACATCTATGTATTCAGTGAGTGTGGTACAGTCAGTTTTATGAAGTACTTCTGAACACATTTTCCAAAAACAGCCTTGAACAACTAGCTAGAGAACCACAAGCAATGCGTATATTTTAGACCCTGTAGCCGACCTTTCATGAGTGTCAGTAAAGATATGGGGATTTTGGTCATGATGTCATTATAGTGATGACGGTTACTAAAGTTAATAAATCCCTCAAGAAGGCCAGGAGAGTGTTTATGCTAGAAAGAGCAGATAAGCAGTTGTTAGCATGTAACTTAGACAACGAATGGCCATCATTTAGCTTCATTATGGGCGATATACAGGAATTATGGCCAATGTTTAAACTGTCCATTATGTATGGTGTATTTATCATTGAGTCGGCCATAGTGTCGCTTCAATATTACAGCAGGGGGCAATTTTTGTACTTAGGCTTATCGCCTGTGTCTGCCACACTTACGGTAAGGATGGTTTGGAAATGGACACACGTGTCCAAAACTAGTCTCCATCAAGAAATAAAAAAAGATACTTCTCAATGCAACTTATGACGGAACTCCAACCACTTATTTCAGAGTTTAAATTGATTGCAAGTTTCGCTCTGGAGGTGTATGTCGGAAGTAAGTGGATAAAGGGTGGAAAAGACACTCTATGGTTTAGTAATCAAATTTGGAAAATGCTGAAGAAACAGACATTTTTGTATTCTCAATTCAAAAAAAGAGCGCAAAAAAGCTGACAGAAAAAAGTTAGTAAGAAATCCATGCTCCGTCTGTAAGACGGAACTTAAGAACTTAAGAAAATTGTGGTTGTACATGAAATCACTAAGCGAGGTGTAGGCTTCTGTCCAGTCACTCACCAACCAGTCTGGGGCAGGAGAAGATATCTAAAGGAAAACTGAATTTCTAAATTTCACATCAAAGAAGTTATTCACGCGCGAGGATTCTACAAACATAACTTTGTTTGGCTTTTGTACAGACTCACGCATGGAGGACATAGACACTGGTATCTTTGGCACAGAGAAGCAATTGAAAGAATTGAAAACCAGTAAGTTGCCAGTCCAGATGGAATCCCAATTAGGTTGTGTAGAGAGTACTCTGCGGCATTAGTATCTTCATTGCCCTGCATTTATTGCGAGTGTCTCACCCAGTGAAAAGTCCCAGGCAGGTGGAAAAAAGTTCAGGTGACTACTGTATATAAGAAAGGTAAAACAAGTGACTCGCATAGTTACAGACCGATATCCAGATTGCTGCAGAATTCTGGAACACATTCCGTGTTCGATGTGGCACAGACAAATAGCAAAATTCTGCATGACCTGCTGAAGTGTCGGAGCATTGACGCTGTCGATGACCTCGTGAATGGCTGTTTTCAGCTCAGCAATGGTTTTGGGGTTTTTCTGTACACCTTGTCTTTAATATGACCCCACAAAAAGGAGTTGCATATGTTCAGACCTGGAGAATATGGCGGCCAAACGAGGTCTATGTCAGTGGCCTCTGGGTACCCCAGAGTCAGAATGCGGTCCGCAAAGTGCTCCTCCAGGACATCAAAAACTCTATTGCTTCAATGGGGTCGAGCTCTGTCATGCATGAAGCACATATTGTTGAAATCAGGGTCACTTTGGATAATGGGGATGAAATCATCTTACAAAACCTTCACATACTGCTCGGTAGTCACTGTGCCATCAAGGAATATTGCACCGATTATTCCATTACTGGACATTGCACACCACATGGTCATCCATTGAGGGTGAAAAGACTTTTCAATTGCAAAATGGAATTCTCAGGCCCCCAAATACACCAGTTTTGCTTACTGAGAACACATCCAAATGAAAATGGGCTTAATTTGTAAACCAAACCAAACAGCGCACACTAATTCCCATAATGCCCCGCAGCCAACTGGTCAGTTTGAATGTCCTAAAGCAAACCTTTCAGAAGTTGTGACAATTTTATTTTATTTAGTTCCGATAATTGTCACCCTTTAAATTTCTTTGAGACAGAAAAGCTTCTGTCCACAAATCAGCACAAATGTAGAAAGCATCACTCGTACAAAACTCAGCTTGCCCTTTTCTCGCACGATATGTTACAAATCTTGGAACCATTTTACGTAGAGTACGTGAAGGAACTTGCCCCCCTTATTGCAGCGGTGTACCGTAGGTATCTAGAAGAGTGTAGCGTTCCAAAAGATTGATAAAGGGCACAGGTCATCCCCGTTTTCAAGAAGGGACGTCGAACAGATGTGCATAACTATAGACCTATATCTCTAACATTGATCAGTTGTAGAATTTTGGAACACATATTATGTTCGAGATAATGACTTTTCTGGAGACTAGAAATCTACTCTGTAGTAATCAGCATGGGTTTCGAAAAAGACAATCATGTGAAACCCAGCTCGTGCTGTTCGTCCACGAGACTCGGAGGGCCATAGACATGGATTCCCAGGTAGATGCCGTGTTTCTTGACTTCCGCAAGGCATTTGATACAGTTCCCTACAGCACAGTTGTTTAATGAACAAAGTAAGAGCACATGGACTATTAGACCAATTGTGTGATTGTATTGAAGAGTTCCTAGATAACAGACTGCAGCATGTCATTCTCAATGGAGAGAGGTCTTCCTAAGTAAGAGTGAGTTCAGGTGTGCCGCAGGGGAGTGTCGTAGGACCATTGCTATTCACAATATATATAAATGACCTTGTGGATAACATCGGAAGCTCACTGAGGCTTTTTTGCGGATGATGCTGTAGTATATCAAGAGGTTGTAACAATGGAAAATTGTACTGAAATGCAGGAGGATCTGCAACGAATTGACGCATGGTGCAGGGAATGGCAATTGAATCTCAATATAGACAAGTTTAATGTGCTGCGAATACATAGAAAGAAAGATCCCAAATCATTTAGCTACAATATAGCAGATCAGCAACTGGAAGCAGTTAATTCCATAAATTATCTGGGAGTAGGCATTAGGCGTGATTGAAAATGGTATGACCATATAAAATTAATCGTCGGTAAAGCAGATGCCAGACTGAGATTCATTGGAAGAATCCTAAGGAAATGCAGTCCGAAAACAAAGGAAGTAGGCTACAGTACACTTGTTCGCCCACTGCTTGAATACTGCACACCGGTGTGGGATCCGTATCAGATAAGGTTGATAGAAGAGATAGAGAAGATCCAATGGAGAGCAGCGCGCTTCGTTACTGGAGCATTTAGTAATCGCAAAAGCGTTACGGAGATGATAGATAAACTCCAGTGGAAAACTCTGCAAGAGAGACGCTCAGTGGCTTTGTACGGGCTTTTGTTGAAGTTTCGAGAACATACCTTCACCGAGGAGTCAAGCAGTGTATTGCTCCCTCCTACGTATATCTCGCAAAGACACCATGAGGATAAAATCAGAGAGATTAGAGCCCACTCAGAGGCATACCGAGAATCTTTCTTTCCATGAACAATACGAGACTGGAATAGAAGGGAGAACCGATAGAGGTACTCAAGGTACGCTCCGCCACACGCCCTCAGGTGGCTTGTGGAATATGGATGTAGATGTAGATGTAGGGAAACAAACGTATTCCATATTCCTATATTTCCAGAATTCATTTGACACAGTGCCCCATCGGAGACTACTGACGAAGGCCCGAACATGCAGTTTACGTTCCCAGATATGTGAGTTGCTTGAAGGCTTTTTAAGTAATAAAATCCAGTGCATTGCCCTCAATGGTGAGTGCTCATCAGAGGCAGGGGTTTTGTCAGGAGTGCCCTAGGGAAGTGTGAGAGGACTATTTTTATTCTCTATGTACGTAGATGACCTGACAGACAGAGTGAGAAGCAGTTTACAACTGAGAAGAGGGCTGTCTGGTGGACCACAGAGGGACTAGTTGGAGGCATGACAAGACTACCCCCAGGCGTGGACTCGGGAAGCTGTGGGGCAAGGAGAGTGGAGGGAATAGTGAGCGGGAAAGGAGAGGAGCAGGGAAAGGGAAAGACAGGTGTGTGCATTGGCAGAGGATGACACAGAAAGAGGGTGAGGGGATGTGAACAGGGAGGATGTCATAGAACGGAGGGAACGGAAACTGTTGGGTGGGGGGTGCGCAGGCTACCTGAGGTTGAGGCCGGGATAATTTTGGGAGCAGAGAATGTGTTGTAAGGATAACTCCCATCTGCACAGTTCAGAAAAACTGGCGATGGATGCGAGGATCCAGATTGTGGCTCAAGTTGTGAAGGAGCCATTGAAATCAAGCATGTTATGTTCAGCTGCATGTTGTGCCACAGCATGGCCTACTTTGCTCTTGGTCAAAGTTTGGCAGTTGCCATTCAGCATGGTGGACAGCTGGTTGGTAGTCACACCAATATAAGAAGCTGTGCGTTGATTGCAGCAGAGCAGGTATATGATATGGGTGCTTTCACACCTGGCCTGGCCTCTGATGGGGTAGGATAAGCCTGTGACAGGCCTGGAATAGAAAATGCTGGGTGAATGGACTGGGCATGGATATCTTTCCTGTGGCAAGGGGTTGGAATTGGGAGTGGATTAGAGATGGACTAGGATGTTGTGGAGGTTGGGTGGGCGACAGAACACCACTTTAGCAGGAATGGGAAGGATCTTGGTTAAAATGTCCATCATTTTGAGGCATGCTGATAGGTAATCAAAGCCACAATAAAGTATTTGGTTCAGTGTTCCAGTCTGGGGTGGTATTGGGTGATGAAGAGCTTACTCCTTTGTAACTTGTTCTTGGTGGTGGTGGTGGTGGTGGTGGTGGTGGGAGGATTCCGGGTGTGTGTCGAAAATGGCATGGGAGATCTGTTTGCAGACTAGGTCTGTGGGATAGTGCCTTTCTCTGAAGGTGCAGGTGAGACCCTCAGCATTCTGGGCAAAGGAGTTCTTGTCACTGCAGATACACCTTCCCTTGGTGAACAGTCTGTATGGGAGGGATTTTTTTTGTTTGGAAGGGATGACAGCTGTTGAAATGAAGGCACTGTTGGTGGTTGGTGGGTTTAATGTGGACAGAAATGTGGATGGGGTCATAAGACAAGACAAGAGGTTTGACTTTTGAGAGGCTAGGAAGATCTCCTCTAGGTGCTATTGGCTGTACCACCGAATTGTTCGTATACTTCCCCTTCAGAGGAGAAGTAGTTGTGAGTTAGGATAAAGTTAGTAGAGTGTATGAGGAATGAGGTAGTGGATTTGGAGTATGAAGGACATTGGGAAAGGTAGTGTTCAATGGTGGCATGACCATGGGCATGAAGGATGTTGGTGTATTGGGAATTGGTGTCAGCAGTGAGAAGTAGGGGTCCAGGTGGTGAAGGAGTATGGATGGTGGAGAGTCTGTGAAGGAATGGTTGGTATCTTTGACGTGGGAGACTAGATTACGGTTGGTTGGTTGGAGATGTCAGTCAATGACAGCGAAAATTCTTTCAGTGGAGGCACAATAACCAGCTACGATAGGGAATCCAGGATTTGTGTGTTTTGGGGTAGCATTTGAAAGGTGCGTATGGAGGGCTGTTTTGCTCCTCATCGCCCCCCCCCCCCCCCCCCCCCAGCCTTGTGATACTGCACCTGGTGGCTGTCTTGCCATGCCTTCTTCTAGTCTATAGCTCTGCCAGCGAACACTCCTTTCTCCTGCCATCCATATCCTGTTATCCTTTCCTCTTCTCAGCCCCTTCCACATAGTTGCTTCTGTTCAACGTGACAGTTGCATTCTGGTCGAAGCTGCCGAAAATGGCAGTCGTGTGTGAGGTGTGCTTGGCATGTGTGAATGAATGTGTGTATGTGCTCTTCCTTTTCTTAAGAAAGGTAACTGTGTGACAGTCTTTTCATTGTGCTTGTCTGCATCTCAGCATGTCATCTCTTCGGCGAATAGCTATCCATCTTCTTGCTTATATTGTTGATATTCCGACTTGGAGTTTCCATTGTTTAATTATCATTTGTCATTTAGAAATAGAGTGGATGATGGGTTAAGGCAAATGCCACAGTGGTGTCTTTCAAAAGAGTTATCATTGATTTCTTTCCATATCCCTCCCTAATCTGAGCTTGTGATCCATCTCTAATGACCTTGTTGTCAACAGGAAGTTAAAAATTAATCTTCCTTCCTTTATTTATCTCAATATTACACGAAGCTTCACCAAAAAGATAAAAATCTGAAGGGGGCAAGGTCAGGGCCATGAGGAGGATGAGATAGGAACTCTCAACCCACTTTACCAATAGTTTCCAGCAACAGTCGGGATGCATGAGATCGAGCATTGTCTTCCAAAACTAACGCACCATTCCTCTGTCATCCCAGACATTTCCATTTCAGTGCAAACTTGACTTTGTTCTCAGTCATGCCTGATACTGCAATTGCTTCTCCGAAAAATTACAGGAAGTTGGACCATGGGTAGTCCAGAAAGACGATTACATAATCTTAACAGCCAACAGTTGCATTTTAAATTTGTTACAAATAGGCAGTTCAGGGTGCTTCTGCTACAAGCTTTGACTCTTGTACCATGGTTCAAAATTACATATTTGTGTTTCATCACAGGCAGAAATCTTGTCCAAAATGCATCTCTTTTGCTATCGAAAGAATTTTTGAGAATGGTGCAGATGTGAAATATATGTTCCTTGTGATCAACAGTAAAACATCTGGCAGCTCAACTTGCACAAGTCTTACAGTAAGCAGTTCAGTTCAGAGAGCTGTACCAAAAGTAAGGTTATTGTATTTTTTACAAACAGAAGACATTGTTTATTGTTATTAATTTATACGTCATTGAAAAGCTAACATCTTTGTCTATTTTTTCATGTATTTTCCATTTTTTCGACAAACTTTTGAAGACGGTGCTCCAGCTTTTGTATTCCTAAGTCAAAGAAGTCTCCCACAAACCTGTTGAGGAAGTGTATGACCTCTGCTCAGACTTAATCACCGCTCTTGAAGCGTTTGCCACCTAAGTGTTCCTTTAGGTTGAGGAAGAGGTGATAATCGCTGGGGGCTAAGTACGGGCTATACGGAGGATGGGGCATAACAGTCCACCCAAATTTCTTCAAAAGCTCCTGTGTTTGACGAGTGACGTGGGGTCGAGCATTGTCATGAAGAAGCAATAGTCCTTCCTTCAGCTGTCGTCTCTGGCGATTCTGGATTGCTCGTCGGAGTTTGGTCAATGTTTCACAATATCTGTCTGAGTTTATTGTCATTCCAGGTTCCATGAAACTGATGAGGAGTGCCCTCTTCTGATCCCAAAACACAGAGGCCACAACCTTTTCTGCCGACTGCATTTGTTTGAATTTCTTTGGTGGCGGAGTCGGTGTGATGCCACTGACAAGATTGTCGTTTTGCTTCGGGGGTGTAATGAAACATCTCCCATGATGATAGAGTCCAGCAACTTCTCCTTGTTGCCTCCCCTCTCACATTGTTGAAGAAACTTGCGAGCACAGTCAAGGCGATGCTCCATGTGTCCATCAATCAGCATCCAGGGAACCCAGCGAGCACACACCTCGTGATAACCCAACGTTTCTGTTAAAATTCTTCAGTTGTGCTGTGAGAAGCTTCAGAAATGCGTTCAACAAGTTCATGGACAGTGACCCTCCGATCTTTGAGCAGCTCGCTGTTGATCTTCTGGACAATCGCGTCCGAAACTGGCAGTCTTCCACTCCATTGTTCATCATGAACTTCCGTGCGACCCTCAGCAGAAGCCCTGCACCATTTGCGGACATGCTGAATGGACATGCACTCCTGAACATAAAACTCAGTTGCAGATGAGTCTCCACGGGTGGTAACTTCCTTCCGTGGAGAAACCGGATTACTGCTCGAGCCTCGCACTTGGCAGGGGCGGCGATCAACACTTCCATCTGTGACAGCTGCCAAGCCAACACTGAGCAACGTAGTGAATCGTGGACAGGCGGGCTCGAGAGTGAGGGAACCACTGCGCACAGCACTGTTGTTATTTAGCCTAGCACCTTCCCTCGAGGCTGTAGCTCATTGGGAATTTTACTTTTGGTACAGTTCTCGTAGTTTTGAACGATGGAATGGATTTGCCCATTTACTTGATAAGTTTCAGCATTTGTTGAGCTGTAAGTCACCAATCCTCTTGGATAAGTAAATCTCTACAAGCTTGCAATGTTGAGGTCGATACTGCTACTGGACACCTGGAGCAGTGCTCCTCTGCTACACTTTTGCAGCCACATTTAAACTTTTCCACCCGCACATTAAAACTTGTACAGTTCTTGCAACTACCAACATATTGTTTGTTCATCCAAAAGAATATTTCTGACAGTTGTACACTTTCTGAAAGTAAAACTCATATCACAGAACTGTTTTTCAAAAGTTTTTCTTCGAGTGGACACACCATCCTAATGAAGACCTTAGTTGTTGTGTTTACGTAAATATTAATGAAACAAATTACTCACTCTTCACAAGGTTACCAGCCGTACTTACTAAAGTTTCAGTTCCCTGCATAAGAATTTGCCTTCACTGAATATATGTGTGTGTGTTTAATTACTGAATGACCTTTGTTTCAGATTAGATGTTAAGCCTAATTCTTTGTAGGTGTCCAGGATAACTTAAGACTAGATGCCTCATGATAAAATACAAGTATATGTGTATGCCTAAATGAGAGGCATGATTCTGTCAGCGACTAGCAGTGTACCTTTGCTGCCATCCATTGATTTTTTTCCTGATTTTCTATTACAGTATACATTCACATGTCTTTTTAACACATTCATTGCCATTACTTCTCATTGATGCTTGTGTCTTTCTCAGTGGTTGTATATTACAGTAAAGTACTGTAAAATGAAATGCCGTCACAGATGTATGTATTTATTTTGCACAGATCATCCCAGCGGAGTGTTAAAGGTTACGTGTACAGCAGCAGTGACTCCCGCAGTAGCATCTCACGCAGTGCCTCTCGCAGCAGGTCACGATCTAGCCACTCGGATTCAAGTCGTTCGGGGTCTAGATCTCGGAGTTGCTCCAGCAGCTCCTCATTCACTAGCAGTTCTACTACCCGCTCTCGATCACCTTCTATTCCACGCCGCCGTGGCTCGCCAAGTTTCCTTGATCGTCGTCGTATCACCAGGTTAGTAAATTAAATATGGGATTTTTAGTTACATTAGTGGCCATCTTGAATGATGGTTTCATGTTTATTTATCTAGTGAGAATTCAGTTGTCCAGGTATGTGGAAGTAGTTCTTTGTCTGAATGTAAATATGTTTTAAGAAGTATGACACTATTTATCAGTAGATACCGTTCACATTACAACTTAACACAAAATGTTGTACTACAGTAAAATTAAAGGAATCTGTAAATTGTGCGAGTAAAAACAGAAGAAAAATGTTTTGGGGTTTTAAAAGTTCATTTTGAGCATTTCTTTTTATTCTTTTATCATCTGCACTATAAATATGAAACTGTTTGATACTTCACATAGGTTCACTGCTGCCTCCTAAGTAATTAAAGTATGACATAGTAATCTTACCTTCATCAACCACTGTAGCCAAACCATATAGTTAGTTTCTTCAGAAGCATCTCCAGAGAGCCCCCATTTGAAATATAGTATCCATGCAAATACATTTTGTACTTAATAACACATTTCTTGCAGAGCAGAGTGAAGACATCATGTCTTCAAAAGAACTAAGTGTGTTAATAAGACTTATTCGGGGCTCTGTTGCACTTTTGGCAGAGTTCCTGTTATTCATAATTAGTGATGAGCAGTGGGAGATTAGGTTTCATTATGCTGTATGTGTGTATTGCACTTAAAAGCTTCTTGCACTGCATATGTTTCTGATTGTAGCTGCAATCTTTTTTGTGAAAAAAGAAAGAAGAAAAATTGTTATATAGTGCATGCTTGTAGCTACAATCTATTTTGTGAAAAAAGAAAGAAGAAAAATAGTTATATAGTGCATGCTAGGCTTTTAAAAATATAATTCCTTCATTTGAAACTTGAGATTTTTCTTCAGTTGTCTTTTATGAATCCAGCTGTGCAACCTATTCAACATTTTGAGCTGTTATTTATTAAACAAAGAGTCATCAGCATTATTTTAATGTTAAGCATTATCCCTTCTGTTGATGTAGTGTTTTCTTAAAGGGGATTTTTGACTGAGAGAGTGCGTTATCTTAGAATCATTTGATGTACCTCTTTGAAATCTTATTTTATGCGGCTCCATCCACTAGTTACTTCCTCATCATTTTCTTTAAATAAATAAAAAATAATAATAATAATAAAAGACAGCATTTACTGTGGTTCTGCACCATCTCCAGTTGAATCTTGACCTCAGTCCTGTCACCGCACATAGTCTTTTATTTTAACAACTGAAGTAATAACATGATACATTCTGACAACATTTGATCTATAAAGTTCATTTATGCTGTTTGGGAATACATTGCTATGCATGGACACAACTGTTTTTCAGTAGGCATTGTTTGTCAGTAGATTCTGTCTAAAATGTTTTAAGTTATTTAAGGCACCAATGACTTTAGCTATACAGTAGTTGTTGAAACCTTCTGCAGCATAATATTTACACATGTTTATGACTTATTACATTTGTAATGTGTAGTTTGCATTTTGTGACAGGGATGCTGGAAAATCCAAATCAAGGTCGAGTTCCAGATCATCTCTAAGCCTTGATTAGCCTGCATCATGGCAGTATAGGATGCTTGTGACATGAACACATAGTGACATGATCTATTGCTGCTAGTGTACATTACTTTTCATTCACAGCTTGTAAACACAAGGACTACAATCTCATTGTCAAATAGAGACCGCGAGTGTGTTACTAACTTGTCAGCACAGTCATTCAGAGTGTATATGTACATATGTACCCATGTACACAATTTATGTGTAAATTATTAAAATTTCTTTTATTTTTGTGTTGTTTTATTTTATTTTATCCCTTTTTCTTTTATTTTCACAGTGAAGATCACATTAACTTTATTTTCTATCCTTTCCATGTATCTGTCCACCAGGAAGATACTAGGTACATGACACACACACACACACACACACACACACACACACACACACACAAAACCTGAATGGGATGGTATGATATTCTTGTTATGGAATAGAATTTACATTACACCTAGTAGCTGCAGAGTATCTCAGCTTGTTAGTTAATAAGCACTCAGCAGACGTACATTTTATATAATTTCTGTATGAAATTAGACAGCTTTTGAAATTGTATACTGTGAACATAGTTTGTGTAGTAAAGAGAAAAGACAGAGTTGGAGACTTTGTTTCTTTTATCTTCAAGCCAACAGAATCTTCTTCCTCCTGCATGTGCAAAAAACAGTAGAAAGGATATACTTTTGTATTGTATACAACACTCACTTGTACCAGGTAAGTATACACATTTGCAGCTTTTTGTAATATTTTTCTTTTATTTAGTAGTACTTCCTCTACAAATTTGTTCTCTATTCCATGAGCACAACAGTGAGGAGTATCAACCGTAATGTAATAATCCTGCAGAGTAAGTGGTGCCTTTCAGGTTTTATATCATTTATGCATAATTAATTTGTGTATTTTGCAAGCTCTATTGCTGTCATCTGTTCTGGCAAAAGAATGATGTTGAAAAGATCACCAAGAAGAATCTATACTTCTGAAATATCACATTAATTTCTAAATGCAGCAGTGATACAGGAATGACAGGCAAAAAAATAAACTTTATACAATTGATAGTATTAGAAGAAACTTGGGTAACAAACTTCAAACCACCTACAGTCCAGCATTATTCATGACTTGGTCTTCAGAGTGAGTGCTGTTGTGCATGCTAAAGAATTGCTTACTATCACTGCAGTGCATAACCAGATTTTCAGCAAAATTCGTGTTCTTATTGCTGATCACTTTCCTGTGTTTAGTGAATTCACTTTATAGCCTGCATTCAAAAAATTATATTTTAAGCTAGTGTGTGCACTTATTACAGCAATATTTATTATCAAATTCAGCTTACAGTTAAAATTTGATATTTCCCTGTTTTGCCAGTCTTAACCTATCTCAGATATTAAAAGTATTGAATTATTAAAATTACCTAATATATGAAAAATTACTATTGTGAAAAGGCAGTATATCTTTTCCAGAAAACGCAAGCCATAATGTGGCAGCTATGCATCATTATATAACAGTAACACAAATCATATCAATAACACTTGCCTTGGATATACCAAATGGGTTGTTGATGGATGTTGTAGTGACTAGTTCTCATATGCCCAACAGGCAGTCATGTAATGCTAGGTTTAATTTGGTTGAAAGCCACAGAAACAGCCAAGTACTTGCTTCTTTAGGTATGGCTCTTATAGATGGCACTTTTAGGCATTTTCTTTGGGGTAAATGTTGCGTGAATTGTAATAATAGTCAAAATTAAACAGTTTTAATTTAAAAGGCACACATCTGTATTTAGCATAATGCATTTCTGTCTTAACAAAACTGAAATACTAGAGCAGCAGTGGACCAAACTTGTTGTGTTACTACAGATGGACTTTCTCTGCTGACATGATATAAACTTTAAAACATATCTTTGGTGCTGTTGTCTGTTTTCATTTGTGCACAGACAGCATGACTTGCTGTTAACCACTACAGGCATAGCGTGTCATCAGCCTCCAGCAGTAAGCTATCTTACACTACTTCTCTCTACCAGAGGACACCAGTTGTTGAAGTCCAAAAGACTGCGTAAAAACTTTAGTTACGCAGGGCGTAGGCACGGGTGAGAAAGGTGCAAGAGAAGGGCACAGCCAGCTTAGATTTGAATGTAATGCATTTGTTATATTTCTTTTGAAATGTTTGCATATACATTAATCAATGTACAACTTACTGCACTTAAGCTGTGCCATAAGTTCTTAAAATGTATAGCGAAGTTATTTCTCATTTTGTCAATATGCTACCTGCTGCAACAACTGAACAAAACTTTGGTAATAACTGAATTGGAATGTTGTGAGATCGTCATAAATTGTATGAATTAGTTTGAAATGTAGTTTTCATTTTTGCTCTTGGAGAATCTCTCATGGGTTCCTTTTCATCATGTTAACTTCCATAATGTTTATTCTTAGTAACCCATTTCCTATTTTTGTATGCATTTTCAAAATCTGCTGCTTTGTATTTCTTTAACACAATGGTGGACAGACACAGCATGTTACCACATTCCAAATAACTGCCAGTGCATAAAGAATAGATTGCTACTTACCATAAGAATTGACGCTTTGAGTTGCAGACAGGCATAACAGAAAGACTGTTGCACATAGAGCTTTCGGCCAAAGCCTTCTTCAGAAAAGAGAGGAAAACACACACACATTCACACAAGCAAGCACACCTCATGTACACATGACCACTATACGCAGCATTCTGTGTTGAACAAAAGCAGCAGTCTGGAGTGGGGCAGGGTCCGGATAGGTCAAGAGAAGAGTGCTGTCTGACAGAGCTTGCAGGGACTAGAAGACAGCAGGATAAAACTGTCAGGCACAGTGTCAGGATACTTGGCGGCGGGGGGGGGGGGGGGGTGTCAATTAGCAGAAATAGAGAGGAGCAGAGAGGGGCGAAGACTGGTGGATTCGTTGATAGAGAGCAGCCCACAATGAGGGTGAGGGGATGCGAATTGAAAGGAGATGATAGGGCAGAGAATGTGTTGTAAGGATAACTCCGAATTGCACAGTTCAGAAAAGCTGGTGGTAAAGGGGTGGATCCAGGTGGCACAGGTTGTGAAGCAGTCACTGAAGTCAAACATGTTATGTTCAACTGCATGTTGTGCCACAGGGTGGTCTGCTTTGCTCTTGGACACAGTTTGACTGTGGTTGTTCATCTTGGTGGACAGGTGGTTGTTATTCATACCAATATAAAAAGCTGTGCCATGATTGCAGCAGAGCTGTTATATGACATGGCTGCTTTCACAGGTGCTGAGCAGGAGGTCCTGGGTTCAATTCCCAGTTGGGTTGGGTGTTTTTTCCACCTGGGGGCTGGGTGTTTGTGTTGCCCTCATCATTTCATCATCATTCATTAAAGTGGTGAGATTGGACTGAGTAAAGATTGGGATTTTTGTACAGGTACTGATAACCACACAGCTGAGCACCTCATAAAGCAAACATCATCAAACAAGTGGCCTGGACTCTGATGGGGTAGGATAAGCATGTGACTGGACTTGAACATGAAGTGCTGGGCAGGTGGATTGAGCAGGTCGTGCACATGGGTTTTCCACAGGGATGCTATCCCTGTGGCAAGTGGTTGGGATTAGTAGTGGCACAGAGGAGGACTAAGATGTTGTGGAGGTTGGGCAGATGACGAAACAGCACTTTAGGGAGAGACTGGAATAATCTTGGGTACGGTGTCACACATTTCAGGGCATGATGACAGATAATCTTTTTGCTGTGCCTGTCTGCAACTCAATGTGTCATTCTTAAGATGAGAAGCTCTCTATCATTTTTAGAATTGCTGATATCCCAACCTGGACTTTCCATTGTCTCATTACAAATAACTATATATTTTGTTCCTTGTTGGCAGTTGAATCATCCCCTTTACATCATCATCATTATTCTTGATTTCTTGTTCCGGGAAGCTAAATGTGTTAACAGAAGAGTGTTTTCTAATTTTTCCTGATCATCCTGGGTCCTTAATTCATGACATTATTCACATTGGTGGATCTGTTTGCAATGACATTGATATTTTTTTCTCCCGTACACTGCAATATCATCTTCCCAGTCTTTTTTGTTTATTATAGTTATCTCAAAGACTTCTTTATATTATCATGTGGTAATCATAATCTTAACATCACTGGCAAATTCCAAGGTGCGTATTGTATTGACCATCCTGAATGTTGCTCTCGTCATTTTGTGTATTACAGTGATCAGTATTACAAGGGAAAAACATAAAACATGACATTGAGAACAGGAAGCAGGAGTTTATAAAATACAATGTTCATCTTGTAATGAGAAGTACTACAAATATACAGGGAGAACCTTCTTGATGAGATGTAAACAACACGGAAATAACTTTAGACTAGGTGTTACAGAAAACCAGTAGTGGTTAAGCATGTGTATCAGACAGGCTACCCACTAAAAGAAACTGAAGAGGCTTTACAGGCATTTTACTTTCAGACGAAGGGAAAGAAACTTGAAACAGCAAGCCACCAAGACATATTTAATAATTTGCTTGGTGTCAAATGAGAGATAGCCAGAATGGAATCTTTGGTAGTTTCATGGACGTTTCACGATATCAGTATAGACACAGTATGTGTGTTAATCTTTCACATATAACTAATGTTAACATACACTTTGTCAAAGCATATTTTTTATCTTTGTAAGGGAAAGTAACAGTTGACAAGGTTATTGTACTAGAAATCAATGTGTGTGGCAATAAGCGATTGTGATTGGAGACATTGCAGAAGAAGAAGTAGTATGATGAATGAGCGATAGTGTGATGGGGCAGGACAGAGAAATGCCAGCTAGTAGTTTTATAGTAAAATGAGATGGATAAAATTAAAAAGTAACATATCTGGTCATTAATCATATGTGTTTGATCCATGGTTGATAATGCCACTCATGTAAGTGATATTCCTGGTATGTTCTCTTTCAGTTAGAACGAGTGTGAGTTTCATGTTGAGTGAAACTACCACTGCAGCTGTATGGTTGCTTTATTTAAGAAGCATGACAGATTTATCAACGTTATTTACCTCAGGTGAAGTCAGTTACAACACGATACTGGAGTACAATTAATATTAAGCTTTTCCCCATTTCCTGGATTGCACTCCATTCTAAACCTCTTGTCGCAGCCCATGGTAGACTAATATGGAAGGGAGCCCGGTAGCCTGAATCATATACTAGTGGATCAGACAAGTAAAGTACAGGGCAGTGGTCAGCCACCTGCACTGCCCAGTACTCCACTCATCTGGTGAATGGACTGAAATTCCAGGTATTGCAGAAAAGTTTGGTATCAATTGTTCTTCGGTATCATGTTGTAACTGACTTCACCTAATGATGTGACTAATGTTACAAAACCAGTAGTGCTTTTTAAATAAAGTAACAGTACGACTGCAGAGGTGTTCTTTAGTCTACATGAAGTTTTTTACGTATGTATGTCGCTGAATAAACTTTTGCATTCAACCGAAAGTTTGTTTCAAGATTTTGCTCATTGAAAGTTGCATGGTTATAATAATTGAAAATAAGATAAACTTGCATATTTTGCACTACGTTGAAGAGATGATATAATTCAAGAAAGTTATGATAAACTGGTAATGATATGTTAGTATCTGCTTTAGACTATAATTTAAAAACATCTACTAAAACTTAAGCATTAATATTCTTAGAAACAAATAATTTCAATTGAAGGTCATCTTCAGTGGGATGTGATAATTGCTGTCATTTCAGATATACCACTGCCACATTTTTAGTAACTTGAGGCAAAAATGTTGTTAAATAGATTGAAGTTACCAGTTGATGTGCACTGCAGTTATGAAGTTTTCTAATGTTATGTCACTTACTACAATACTGTGAGCATTGGTATGCTGCTTCTCAAAGAAATCCTAAAGTGAATACAGTTATTATGAAATGAAGTTCCTAAGCTTGGGAAATCAGAAAATCTTTATTTAAGGAGAGAACCAGTAATATTAGGAAAAAATAAAGATTAAAATAAAAATGAAAAAAAAAAACAAGTTCCTTGAATTCTGGAGGATTGAATGCCACATCAGAATCATCCAAGAAGAAGGTGTATGGGAAGACCAATAATAAGAGTTCACTTGAAGCATGGCAAGTTAAAAGAAGAGATTGTATAAATTACAATACTTGTAAACACAAAGTTTCAAATTGTAACATATATTGTATGGAAAAACACTGGAAGATTATGCTTTTCACATACAATGTGGAAATAGTTGACTCTGCCAGAAAGGTACAATCTACACCACAAAAAAGCTAAGAAAATATTATTACTTTGTAACCAGTTAATCTGAATATGCAGTTGTTCCAAAACCTTGACTGTGTCATTACACTGAAAGCATCACATTAAACCAACATATTACAAATAGTAGCCTACCCACTTTCTATGTTTTTGGGAAAGCAGACCTGTGTAATCCTTACTATTAAAAATATAATAGGGGGAAACATTCCATGTGGGAAAAACATATCTAAAAACAAAGATGATGTAACTTACCAAACGAAAGCATTGGTATGTTGATAGAGACACTAACAAACACAAACACGCACACAAAATTCAAGCTTTCGCAACCCACGGTTGCTTCATCAGAAAAGAGGGAAGGAGAGGGAAAGACGGAAGGATGTGGGTTTTAAGGGAGAGGGTAAGGAGTCATTCCAATCCCGGGAGCAGAAAGACTTACCTTAGGGGGAAAAAGGGACAGGTATACACTCGCGCGCGCACGCACGCACGCACGCACGCACGCACACACACACACACACACACACACACACACACACACACACACATCCTTCCGCACCTATACAGACACAAGCAGACATATGTAAAGGCAAAGAGTTTGGGCAGAGATGTCAGTCGAGATGGAAGTACAGAGGCAAAGATGTTGTTGAATGACAGGTGAGGTATGAGCAGCGGCAACTTGAAATTAGCGGAGGTTGAGGCCTCTTCCCGTTACCCACCAGGCCTCGACCTCCGCTAATTTCAAGTTGCCGCCGCTCTGTTGCATATCATCGCATTCCATCAGTTCTCATCACCTTGTTACACCAATATTATTCTTTATGCATTCTTTAAGTGTGGGTACCTAGCTACATGTCCTGCATAGTTTGTAACTCGCAAATGTTCGCCTTCAATCTTGGTAGTGCAAACCATTGTGATCACTATGGCGCACCATTTTTCATTTGGTGTTCATGGTGCAAGTTAATGGTTTCTTTTGAACATTTCTTGAATCTTAACATTGTTCATTTCGTGAAGTGTAATATATAAATTTCATAGAAGGCTGATCTGTGCACCTCCCAGATACTCATTTTCTGCTGCCCTCCTGATGCACATGGTAATTCATTAGCAGCTTATGTTTTTTCCAATCATTACTGTTAACACAACACTTTCAAATGAGTCTTACTAAAGATTGAACTTATGACCTTGCACTCAAGGGGTTCCATGTGATTCACAGACAGACACAACAAAAAGACTGCTATAGATTTGGGTTTTCAGCCAAAAGGCGTTTTTTTTTTTAAGTAGAAAACAAACATACGTGACCACATCTCTGGCCACAAAATCCAGCCTACAGTCAGATGTGGTGGTCATGTGTCAGTGGCTTGTGCTTGTGTGAATATGTATGTGTTTTCTACTTTAGAAGAAGGCTTTATGGCTGAAAGTTCAAATTTAGAGCAGTCTTACTGTTGTGCCTCTCAGCATCTCCTCTTTATGGTGAGTAGCAGTCTTATCATTTTCATAATATTGTCATTGTTCCATCCCATATTTCCACTGTTTGACATTAAGTATCAACTTAATCTAAAAATAAAAATGTCTGGCAATATCTTCCACTTTTTGACCATACCTAACCAATACCAACCTCATGAAATTGCTTTGCATTTTCATTATTGTATTTTGCATTTTTTATTCTCCTCTATGTAATTTTTTATCTGCTGCACGTTAAGTGTTTGCTAACCTGTAATCCGTGACCCACAATACGGAGATACTATTATGTTCGTACTCACCCACCTTCCTTCACGTACCTTGTGGGTACCTTTCATCTTCGGTTTTGACTGTTGTACTACTTCCACATTATTTTATCTCCATTACAACCAGTCCCCACATCTTGTTCTGCTTTTACCATAAAGAAAGTACATGTGGTTCCAAGCCTGTAATATTCTCTGAGTGTTACTTTGTATATTTTTTACGTACGTTATGGGTAACAGCATCACCTAAAGACAGCTACATTTTCTGGGTTTATCTGAAGTTTCTATCATTACTTTTCCACTCACTTTATGTATTACTTTAGAAATAAAATATCAGTTAGTGCCGAAATAAAAATGGTTGCCAAGTATCTATACTTCAAGTGAAATGTAGTTTTAACACATCCAAAAAAGAGAAAAACAGCATACATGTATCAGTGATGTGTTTCCCACTAAAGTTCACAGTAATAAAGATACTGTTATCTTTATTTATGGCCCATTTAGAACTTTTGTACTCATCTTTTCTTAAAATACGGGTGATGTTGACATGCATCAGATAACTTTTTACTCAGTGCGTGCTCTTGTGGATTAGTTACTGCTTGAAGATTGTTGTACTTATCCTCTTTAAGAAGAACATACACAGAGAGAGAGAGAGCACTAAATATAATCAACAAATATGAGATGGTGTCCAAAACACATGAAGAAACAAAACAAGCAGAGGTACGATTTGGATACAGAGCACAAAAATGAATTATCAGCTACAGCATCCTCATGAAAGAATAATTACAAAAAATATGAAGAGCAAGAGGAGGAAATCACTGCAATTCAATAATAGGCTCCTTATGATGAAAAACAACATTTAACAACAGTCTGCTACAAACTAGTAATTCTGTGAATATTCATTAGTTAGTGATTGTAATGTATTTCAATTAAACTTTGGAAAAAACGAGTTGAGAGCTGTACTGTTCATCAAGTTAAATAGTTGTCAATATAGATGGCAACAAACTTTGTAACACATAACTTATTTGAAAGATTCATAAAAACAAAGATTATTTATCTTCAGGGGAAATTAAACAATAAAAACAAAATTCAGAGCACAAATATGCAACAAATTCTTTTGCTGAAAGATGAAGGAACAGGGTGTCTATATCAATAATGAGTAACAGTGCAAATTTCAGAAGACATCCCCACAGAAAACATAGACATCCCCACAGAAAACATAACTGAAGAACAGGAATGCATAAAAACTATACAGACATAGAATCAAAAACAGAGCAACTAGGAAATGCAAGTATTGCAGAACAAAGAAGGTGTAGAGCTACATCTACACTTAACACTCAATATCCTTATCTTTGTTATTGCCTGCGCCCTACTAACTTCCTTTGAATGTTGCATCCACATAAGCAACTTAATTATGAGAGCCATACTCAATACCTTGTTGTACCATCTAATGCCCTTAAGATGGTAGTGATGCATTTTGGCATGGACTCCATGAGATACCAAAAGCATTGGTAAGCCAGCCTGATACGTGAGGCTCAACATCTACCCACAACTCAGATTGATTGGAGCTGGATTTGAGGCATGCAAATTTCACTTGATAAGTGTCCCATCCCCCCCCCATGAACCATGGACCTTGCCGTTGGTGGGGAGGCTTGCGTGCCTCAGCGATACAGATAGCCGTACCGTAGGTGCAACCTCAACGGAGGGGTATCTGTTGAGAGGCCAGACAAACGTGTGGTTCCTGAAGAGGGGCAGCAGCCTTTTCAGTAGTTTCAAGGGCAACAGTCTGGATGATTGACTGATCTGGCCTTGTAACAATAACCAAAACGGCCTTGCTGTGCTGGTACTGCGAACGGCTGAAAGCAAGGGGAAACTACAGCCGTAATTTTTCCCGAGGGCATGCAGCTTTACTGTATGATTACATGATGATGGCGTCCTCTTGGGTAAAATATTCCGGAGGTAAAATAGTCCCCCATTCGGATCTCCGGGCGGGGACTACTCAAGAGGATGTCGTTATCAGGAGAAAGAAAACTGGCGTTCTACGGATCGGAGCGTGGAATGTCAGAGCCCTTAATCGGGCAGGTAGGTTAGAAAATTTAAAAAGGGAAATGGATAGGTTGAAGTTAGATATAGTGGGAATTAGTGAAGTTCGGTGGCAGGAGGAACAAGACTTCTGGTCAGGCGACTACAGGGTTATAAACACAAAATCAAATAGGGGTAATGCAGGAGTAGGTTTAATAATGAATAGGAAAATAGGAATGCGGGTAAGCTACTATAAACAGCATAGTGAACGCATTATTGTGGCCAAGATAGATACGAAGCCCACACCTACTACAGTAGTAGAAGTTTATATGCCAACTAGCTCTGCAGATGACGAAGAAATTGAAGAAATGTATGATGAAATAAAAGAAATTATTCAGATTGTGAAGGGAGACGAAAATTTAATAGTCATGGGTGACTGGAATTCGAGTGTAGGAAAAGGGAGAGAAGGAAACATAGTAGGTGAATATGGATTGGGGGACAGAAATGAAAGAGGAAGCCGCCTGGTAGAATTGTGCACAGAGCACAACATAATCATAACTAACACTTGGTTTAAGAATCATGAAAGAAGGTTGTATACATGGAAGAACCCTGGAGATACTAAAAGGTATCAGATAGATTATATAATGGTAAGACAGAGATTTAGGAATCAGGTTTTAAATTGTAAGACATTTCCAGGGGCAGATGTGGACTCTGACCACAATCTATTGGTTATGACCTGTAGATTAAAACTGAAGAAACTGCAGAAAGGTGGGAATTTAAGGAGATGGGACCTGGATAAACTAAAAGAACCAGAGGTTGTACAGAGATTCAGGGAGAGCACAAGGGAGCAGTTGACAGGAATAGGGGAAATAAATACAGTAGAAGAAGAATGGGTAGCTTTGAGGGATGAAGTAGTGAAGGCAGCAGAGGATCAAGTAGGTAAAAAGACGAGGGCTAGTAGAAATCCTTGGGTAACAGAAGAAATATTGAATTTAATTGATGAAAGGAGAAAATATAAAAATGCAGTAAGAGAAACAGGCAAAAAGGAATACAAACGTCTCAAAAATGAGATCGACAGGAAGTGCAAAATGGCTAAGCAGGGATGGCTAGAGGACAAATGTAAGGATGTAGAGGCCTATCTCACTAGGGGTAAGGTAGATACCGCCTACAGGAAAATTAAAGAGACCTTTGGAGATAAGAGAACAACTTGTATGAATATCAAGAGCTCAGATGGAAACCCAGTTCTAAGCAAAGAAGGGAAAGCAGAAAGGTGGAAGGAGTATATAGAGGGTCTATACAAGGGCGATGTACTTGAGGACAATGTTATGGAAATGGAAGAGGAAGTAGATGAAGATGAAATGGGAGATACGATACTGCGTGAAGAGTTTGACAGAGCACTGAAAGACCTGAGTCGAAACAAGGCCCCCGGAGTAGACAATATTCCATTGGAACTACTGACGGCCGTGGGAGAGCCAGTCCTGACAAAACTCTACCATCTGGTGAGCAAGATGCATGAAACAGGCGAAATACCCTCAGACTTCAAGAAGAATATAATAATTCCAATCCCAAAGAAAGCAGGTGTTGACAGATGTGAAAATTACCGAACTATCAGCTTAATAAGTCACAGCTGCAAAATACTAACACGAATTCTTTACAGACGAATGGAAAAACTAGTAGAAGCCAACCTCGGGGAAGATCAGTTTGGATTCCGTAGAAACACTGGAACACGTGAGGCAATACTGACCTTACGACTTATCTTAGAAGAAAGATTAAGGAAAGGCAAACCTACGTTTCTAGCATTTGTAGACTTAGAGAAAGCTTTTGACAATGTTGACTGGAATATTCTCTTTCAAATTCTGAAGGTGGCAGGGGTAAAATACAGGGAGCGAAAGGCTATTTACAATTTGTACAGAAACCAGATGGCAGTTATAAGAGTCGAGGGACATGAAAGGGAAGCAGTGGTTGGGAAGGGAGTAAGACAGGGTTGTAGCCTCTCCCCGATGTTGTTCAATCTGTATATTGAGCAAGCAGTAAAGGAAACAAAAGAAAAATTCGGAGTAGGTATTAAAATTCATGGAGAAGAAATAAAAACTTTGAGGTTCGCTGATGACATTGTAATTCTGTCAGAGACAGCAAAGGACTTGGAAGAGCAGTTGAATGGAATGGACAGTGTCTTGAAAGGAGGATATAAGATGAACATCAACAAAAGCAAAACAAGGATAATGGAATGTAGTCTAATTAAGTCGGGTGATGCTGAGGGAATTAGATTAGGAAATGAGGCACTTAAAGTAGTAAAGGAGTTTTGCTATTTGGGGAGCAAAATAACTGATGATGGTCGAAGTAGAGAGGATATAAAATGTAGGCTGGCAATGGCAAGGAAAGCGTTTCTGAAGAAGAGAAATTTGTTAACATCGAGTATTGATTTAAGTGTCAGGAAGTCATTTCTGAAAGTATTCGTATGGAGTGTAGCCATGTATGGAAGTGAAACATGGACGATAAATAGTTTGGACAAGAAGAGAATAGAAGCTTTCGAAATGTGGTGCTACAGAAGAATGCTGAAGATTAGATGGGTAGATCACATAACTAATGAGGAAGTATTGAATAGGATTGGGGAGAAGAGAAGTTTGTGGCACAACTTGACCAGAAGAAGGGATCGGTTGGTAGGACATGTTCTGAGGCATCAAGGGATCACCAATTTAGTATTGGAGGGCAGCGTGGAGGGTAAAAATCGTAGGGGGAGACCAAGAGATGAATACACTAAGCAGATTCAGAAGGATGTAGGTTGCAGTAGGTACTGGGAGATGAAAAAGCTTGCACAGGATAGAGTAGCATGGAGAGCTGCATCAGACCAGTCTCAGGACTGAAGACCACAACAACAACAACAACAAGTGTCCCATGTGTATTCAACAGGATTGAATTCAAGTAACCTGTGGGGGACCGCAGGAGCGTGGAATGATGCACATATAATTGTGGCCTAAATAAAAACAGTAACAGATTGATGCATTTCTTGCTGTAGATACAGGTCACCTATAGGATGAACAAACATGCAATTATATGGCACTTTCCTGTATTATTTCCTGGTGAGAGATGATGGCAGATGTATCATGTGACACATTTCAGTCACATGTAAACATCCCTCACATACCTGTATGCCTATCAGCTGCTTCTACACTAACCTGTTGCAAGTGAGGTTTTTTTTACATACTCATGCCCTTCCATTGGCATGAACCTATTGTGCAAATCTGTTGTCATATGATATGATAACTGAGGATCATTTCTGGGACCAATTCTTTGTTGGTCATGACTGTTGAATAAGATGCCAGCAGTTTCATTGAGATTAAAATATTCTCAGTACATCCTTCACATGGGAGACATCACCTTGAAGATAGAATGTCAAATCCATTTGGCACCCACAATACTACAGTGAGCAAATGCACTGGCATTGCACGTTTCACCCATCATACACTCAAGTCAACATAAGATCTCATAACATCCCAGTCATTCTTCCAATGCAGTAACTATCTCATATTCAAATCATGAGTGTATAAGGTGCTGTTGACCTATTCGTTAACTCATTTAGAGCTACAATTATGAAACAATGAAAATGTTAGGTGTTCTCTGGAAAAGTTGAAAGCTATGAGTGTGCTGCAGAACAAATAACAATTTTTTATTACCTGTGATATGATGTATTTACCACAAGGAACAATTGACAACAAATAGGTAACTTTTGGGGAATGTGCTGATCATGTTATATGACAACACAATAGGAAAAATGCTGAGCCACATGGAATTGTTATTATTATTATAATAATAATAATTATTATTATTATTAAACTGTGTAAAGGTATGGGGCTACCCAAACTTTTTTACTGTGGTAGAGAAACACTGATGAGAGACAATAAAAAACAAAAGCAAACGTTCAGATAATTGAAATGAAAATTAGAGTTAAGGAATTCATGAAATTATTCAGCACAAGAAATGGTAAGAAGAGAAAATTTGAAGATCTTTGCAGAGGATGATAAAAAAGAAGACTATAGATCACAATGGATCATAATAGAAGGCCACTGTTTACCAAAGTGGCAAGGCAAGAATTGTATTGTGATATGGGAAGGGTGACATGACTGACCAGAAGAAACAAGAGTGCCCAATCAATGGGTGTGGTGATGAAATTAAACACAATCAACAACAACAACCCAAATAAAGAATAAACCAAGTAATGGATGTACAGCTCCAAAGCTCTCTAGATTAGACCTTCATTCCTATGCAAATGGAAATATTTTCGAATTTGAACCAAATATCACACAGAAGCAAATATAACGTCGGTTCATTTTTTCTTGCTTCATTTCTTCAATGTAGACTTCATGAAAGATATCTACATTACTCAAACATGCATTTTAATTAAGTATAGTCGTTTCATCTGTCTGTGTCATATGGTGTTTAAGTTCAAATGAACAAATGTGTTAGCCAATGATACAAATATGATTTCTCAGAACGAAATGATCAAATTAGTAGGTTTGTAATGAAAACTTTTTCCTTGGGAATATAGAAGAAATATAAGATAAATAGAAGTAATAGTCAGAAACATCAAGCTTCCAGAACATTTCATGAAGTAAGTGCAATTGTACATCCTGACAGAATGGAAATAAAGTGTTTTGGGACTGGAAACTACTGAGACTACAATATCAAAAAAGTTAAAAATAATGTTACCACAGAAAAAGCTTATTATAAGGAAGTAACACTGGTAGTAGCACTACCATTATTGTTGCAGCACATAAATCTAGCTGTGGGGAAGGAAGACACCAAATTGAGATTCGTTGGAAGACACCTAAGGAAGTGTAATTCACTAATGGAAGATGCAACTTACAAAATCCTTGTTCAGCAAAATTTTGTCAAGTTTCTTGCTGTGTCTATTTGAAGCAAGTTCACAACATTTCAGAAGACATATAGTCTCTTTCCATCTTCTAATGAAGTGCCATTCAAAATGTTGAGGACTTACTGCAAACTGATATGGCAAGAAACCTAGAAGATTTTATTGCATTGACACACCACAAAAATCTTTATTTGCATATAAATCTTGAGTAGTGGTCAATAGTCTGTGACCCTTATGAAGCTGAATTAATGGAAAAAGGAAAGCACGCACACACGTGCAGAGAGAGAGAGAGAGAGAGAGAGAGAGAGAGAGAGAGAGAGGGAGGAGGGGGGGAGGGAGGAGGAGGTGAGGGTGATAAGAGTTCCACAGCAATGTTCAATAAATTGGAGTGGAAGATGGTAGAAGAAGATCTAGGTCATTGTGAAGAACCTTATTCGCAAAATCAGAGTCAGCATCCCAAAACCAATAAAATTATTTCCTCCAACATAAATCTCACATAATTACTACAACAAAAAAATTATAGTAATTCATGTTTATACAGAGGGGTACCAACACTCTTTCTTCAGCTACAAACCATGGAGTTATGAGCGGAGAAATGAATAAAGAATTATGTGCAGCCTCCATCACACATCAGACAGTGGCTTGGGGAGTACAGATGTTGACTCACTGATGAGCTGAAACGCTGTGACCACTTGCTTAATAGTGTGTTGGTTCACTTTCGTAAAACAATATAGCAGCAATTCTGTGTAGCATGGATACAGAAAGTCTTTTGTGGGTTTCCGGTGGTACACGGCACCAGAAGTCTACGCACAGGTTGCGTAGTTCCCGGAAATTGCAGGCCAGTGGTTTGTGTGCATGGAGCTGGCACCCTATGGTGTCACACAATTGTTCCATTACGTTCAGATGAGGTGAATTTGGGCCCAGACATCAACATGAGTTCACTATAATGATCCAAAAACAACTGTAGCACAATTCTGGATTGTCACAAGGGCAGTTACCACGCTGGAAGATTCCTTCACCATAGGGGAAGATACGACGGTTGGAACTTAAATAGTGCCAACTATTTATTCACAACCGATACAAAAGAGTTACATGTTTGCACCTGTTACTGTCCTTCAAAGTAATCACCATCGTTGTGTAGGACTCGTTTCCAGCAATGTGGAAGACGTAGTGTACTGTCAGCAGAGCCTGGTCTGTTGAGGGTGCGAATGGAGTGGTCTACGGCCTGTCGAATCTCTGGAACAGTTCTGAAGCGAAGGCCATGAGGTGGTTCCTTCATCTTCGGAATCAAATCAAAGTCACAAGGACTTAAGTCCGGGGAGTATGGTGGATGGTACAGTACTTCCCAGACCCATCAACCGAACAGAGCAGCCACATCTTGCACTGTATGCACCCGCGCATTGTCGCTGCTTCTTTCACAAAGCTGGTTGCAGGTGATGCTCCAAAAACGAACAGTAATACTGTGCATTGAGGGTTTGCCGTGGAGGAACATAATGCATTAGGATAACACCATCACAGTCATACACGAGAATCACCATAACTTTCAGCATACTGGAGCTCTGACACTCTTTCGACTTTCACGGCGACCCATAATGACGCCATTCGCTGAATTGGCATTTCAATTTTGGCTCGTATGGTGTGGCCCATGTCTCATTCAGTGTTACAATACGGCCTAAGAAAGCCTCTCCTTTGCACTTGTAGCACTCCAAGTGCATCTGAGCAGTGTCGTAACACATCCATTTCTGCATTTCCGTCAATTCATGTGGAACCCATCATGATCCAATTTTTCGCATGCCCAGGCATTCCTTCAGGATGCAAAGCACAGTCTTCATGAGCGAGCTCACAAATCATATGACATCAATCGCTGTCCACTAATGTGGCAACAGCATGCACTTCTTCTTTAGAGATGCTAGGATGACCTGCCCGATGCATGTCTGCCACTGTTTGCCAACTTTGCTGAAGGCTTTCACCCAACGTGCCACTGTTCTGTAAGGCAATGTCGATTCCCCGCATGCCTCTTGAAGACCTTAATGACACTGTCATGCTGTAGGACCTCTAGCACATTCAATCTTGATCCATCTCCATTGTTCCTGTTTCGAAAACATAGTGACACAGTTACGTTAGACCGCTCGCTCACAAGTGACTGCGTTTCCTTCGATTGTGCGCACGCTGGTGACATGGGACGGCCGAGTTAATTTGTTCGGAGGTAAGGTAGGTATGTCAACAATGTGTGCTACCAGCGACAATTGTAGATCCCATTGCATAGTGTCTCGACAGCAGTGTTGCCACTGTTTAAGTTCCAATCTACGTATCAAGCATGAAAGGCTGCAGGTGGTACAAAATAGTCCACAAGCCAATTTCTATGATCCCATGCCCACTGCATACGTTAAGGACAATATTGTTTGTTCACCATTAAGAACACATACGGGTTGTCTATTGTGGAGCCACATATTCAACAATGTGTGCTGTCTGCTGCAGATGTGTATGTTCACCAATGTGTCTGAACAGTATACTCCAAAACACTTATGTCTGTAACAGCATGTACTCTGTTGTTATATATGCATCGATATATTGCTTGACGGAGCAGGCAAGCCTCCAATCTCCACATACAAACCAACCCTTGTCTGGACAATATTACAAACATAATGTTGGTACACTTCCAGTCAAAAAAATCCTCTATCAATTCAGTAATGCATATACAAGATACGCAATGACTACATTATAATGATCTGCTGTGCATGCACTTGAAACAGAAAGGCAGAACTGTATGACAATCACTCATTTTGTAAGCTTCCATTTGCAAGCTCATCAACAAAACAGAAATAGCATTTGAACAGAAATAACCGTAATTTTGTTTTGAAATTCCCTGTTTCTTAAGCATTTACATTATGTGGGAGTAAGTTAAAAATTTTGCCATCAATATCAACTAACACCACCTTGCACTAATTGCATATTTTTTAATTGAGTGGGTACCATCCTCGTAGACATTCAAATTGCTTTCACAGAGAAACAGTTTGCCCTAAACAAGTTATAGGCCTATTCTGGACAATCTAGGTTATACCCCCGCACAGCTGAGTTTGCACCCCAGGTTAGTATGGTTGGGTTATCAACAAATACTGTAGTTTTTGAAAAGTCTTTAAATCATTAGATCATTTATATGAGCAGGTAACTTGAAATTTATTTAAAAGCAGTCTTGATCGCAGCCGATGTTAACTTCTGACTGGTTTCAGCCTTTTCATTACAGGCCACCATCAGCGTTTGCACCATCTGGATGTGCGTTTGCACTATCTGGATGACATCCAGATGGTGCAAACTCTGGTGATGGCCCGTAACTAACAGGCTGAAACCAGTCAGAAGTTAACATCGGCTGCAATCAAAGCTGCTTTAAAAATAATTATACTACAGTAAGATCGCTGTTCTCCGACAATGTTATATAAAATCATGCAGGTAACTTTCATTAAAATGAATTCTATATTCTGTATGTTTTTTGTGGTGTGTCAATGCAATAAAATTTTCTAGGTTTCTTGCCATATCAGTTTGCAGTAAGTCCTCAACATTTTGAATGGCACTTCATTAGATGGAAAGAGAGTATCATTGGCTAACACATTTGTTCATTTGAACTTAAACACCATATGACACAGACAGATGAAATGACTATACTTAATTAAAATGCATGTTTGAGTAATGTAGATATCTTTCATGAAGTCTACATTGAAGAAATGAAGCAAGAAAAAATGAACCCACGTTATATTTGCTTCTGTGTGATATTTGGTTCAAATTCGAAAATATTTCCATTTGCATAGGAATGAAGGTCTAATCTAGAGAGCTTTGGAGCTGTACATCCATTACTTGGTTTATTCTTTATTTGGGTTGTTGTTGTTGTTGATTGTGTTTAATTTCATCACCACACCCATTGATTGGGCACTCTTGTTTCTTCTGGTCAGTCATGTCACCCTTCCCATATCACAATACAATTCTTGCCTTGCCACTTTGGTAAACAGTGGCCTTCTATTATGATCCATTGTGATCTATAGTCTTCTTTTTTATCATCCTCTGCAAAGATCTTCAAATTTTCTCTTCTTACCATTTCTTGTGCTGAATAATTTCATGAATTCCTTAACTCTAATTTTCATTTCAATTATCTGAATGTTTGCTTTTGTTTTTTATTGTCTCTCATCAGTGTTTCTCTACCACAGTAAAAAAGTTTGGGTAGCCCCATACCTTTACACAGATTAATAATAATAATAATTATTATTATTATTATAATAACAACAATTCCATGTGGCTCAGCATTTTTCCTATTGTGTTGTCATATAACATGATCAGCACATTCCCCAAAAGTTACCTATTTGTTGTCAATTGTTCCTTGTGGTAAATACATCATATCACAGGTAATAAAAAATTGTTATTTGTTCTGCAGCACACTCATAGCTTTCAACTTTTCCAGAGAACACCTAACATTTTCATTGTTTCATAATTGTAGCTCTAAATGAGTTAATGAATAGGTCAACAGCACCTTATACACTCATGATTTGAATATGAGATAGTTACTGCATTGGAAGAATGACTGGGATGTTATGAGATCTTATGTTGACTTGAGTGTATGATGGGTGAAACGTGCAATGCCAGTGCATTTGCTCACTGTAGTATTGTGGGTGCCAAATGCATTTGACATTCTATCTTCAAGGTGATGTCTCCCGTGTGAAGGATGCACTGAGAATATTTTAATCTCAATGAGACTGCTGGCATCTTATTCAACAGTCATGACCAACAAAGAATTGGTCCCAGAAATGATCCTCAGTTATCATATCATATGACAACAGATTGGCACAATAGGTTCATGCCAATGGAAGGGCATGAGTATGTAAAAAAAAACCTCACTTGCAACAGGTTAGTGTAGAAGCAGCTGATAGGCATACAGGTATGTGAGGGATGTTTACATGTGACTGAAATGTGTCACATGATACATCTGCCATCATCTCTCACCAGGAAATAATACAGGAAAGTGCCATATAATTGCATGTTTGTTCATCCTATAGGTGACCTGTATATACAGCAAGAAATGCATCAATCTGTTACTGTTTTTATTTAGGCCACAATTACATGTGCATCATTCCACGCTTCTGCGGTCCCCCACAGGTTACTTGAATTCAATCCTGTTGAATACACATGGGACACTTATCAAGTGAAATTTGCATGCCTCAAATCCAGCTCCAATCAATCTGAGTTGTGGGTAGATGTTGAGCCTCACGTATCAGGCTGGCTTACCAATGCTTTTGGTATCTCATGGAGTCCATGCCGAAATGCATCACTACCATCTTAAGGGCATTAGATGGTACAACAAGGTATTGAGTATGGCTCTCATAATTAAGTTGCTTATGTGGATGCAACATTCAAAGGAAGTTAGTAGGGCTCAGGCAATAACAAAGATAAGGATATTGAGTGTTAAGTGTAGATGTAGCTCTACACCTTCTTTGTTCTGCAATACTTGCATTTCCTAGTTGCTCTGTTTTTGATTCTATGTCTGTATAGTTTTTATGCATTCCTGTTCTTCAGTTATGTTTTCTGTGGGGATGTCTATGTTTTCTGTGGGGATGTCTTCTGAAATTTGCACTGTTACTCATTATTGATATAGACACCCTGTTCCTTCATCTTTCAGCAAAAGAATTTGTTGCATATTTGTGCTCTGAATTTTGTTTTTATTGTTTAACTTCCCCTGAAGATAAATAATCTTTGTTTTTATGAATCTTTCAAATAAGTTATGTGTTACAAAGTTTGTTGCCATCTATATTGACAACTATTTAACTTGATGAACAGTACAGCTCTCAACTCGTTTTTTCCAAAGTCTAATTGAAATACATTACAATCACTAACTAATGAATATTCACAGAATTACTAGTTTGTTGCAGACTGTTGTTAAATGTTGTTTCTCATCATCAGGAGCCTATTATTGAATTGCAGTGATTTTCTCCTCTTGCTCTTCACATTTTTTGTAATTATTCTTTCATGAGGTTGCTGTAGCTGATAATTTATTTTTGTGCTCTGTATCGAAATCGTACCTCTGCTTGTTTTGTTTCTTCAAGTGTTTTGGACACCATCTCATATTTGTTGATTATATTTAGTGCTCTCTCTCTCTCTCTCTCTCTCTCTCTCTCTCTCTCTCTCTCTCTCTGTGTGTGTGTGTGTGTGTGTGTGTGTGTGTGTGTGTGTGTGTGTGTTATTAAATTCATTATCGCACCTTGCTTTGTTGATATTATGATTGGTTATAGTCAAGGCATCCTTAATCTGTCTTTGTTTGCATTTTCTGTATTTCGTTGTATGCTGCCAAAGCTTCTTATGTATATTTCTAGTAACAGCCAGTTGTAATTCAGTTTAATTTTTCATGTGATGTTCTATAATGTGTGCTGTTGATCTATGTTGATACCGATATCAGACGCTTTTCTCAAATAGTTAATGTCCAGACCTATCAATTTGTCTGAGTAAACGAGTTGAAAGCAGCTTATGAGATTAAGTAAAATGTGTAACAGAGGTTACCTGCAGGAATTGTCATTTTTAAATTTACGTAACTGTTTAGAGTAAGGAAATAATCCATAATGATGATGTATTTTCTGTTTACTTAAATCCAGTTTACCTATGTTGTTGACCTGCGAGGCCTAACAAGTGGAGAAACTGCCAGCCAGATAATACTTCACTTTGATGGAATCTAGTGTTGTTTCTCACAAACAAATTTTAGGCAACAGTGCCTGGGTCATTATGTTGAGATATAGTACCAAACAAATTGGAATCTGACATTCATGGATTTGTTATGTTCTTATGGTAATATAATTTAAAATTGTGAGGGATCCATGCATTAAAAGTGCAGAGCATTGTCCGATGATTATTTCATATTTGTGCTTTCTGTCTATTTTTGTTTCTTCGCCTTGATTTTGGCATTTTTTGTTGTTTTTGTTCCTTGATTTTATCCCTTCTTTCTTTGAAATTGTTGATTAATGTCAGTGTCTCAAATTTTCGTGGCTGTTCTAGTACTGCCTCTAAATGCTATCAGTGAGTTTTCAAACTGCTTATTTTAAAAAGAAATTGATTAAATAACATAATTGGTCTAAAAAAACCAATGCCCTAAGAATGACAATACAATAATCAGTCATAATTTTTACACATGGATCTTAAATATGGAAGGTCAATCAGAAAGTTTCCAGTCAAAAGCCATACACTCTAAAATTGGTATCCCAATAAGACAAAGTTGGTGTGAGCTTTGAGACAATCATACCACTGATGCACCAGGTTGAAGATACCTGTCTAGTAAAACACAGTGACCTACTGCATGAAGAAACCCGTAACTGACTGCTGCGTATCTTTGTCTGACAGGAATTGTTGACTCTTTAAGGCCTTTTTAAGGGACCAAAGGCATGATAACCACATTGAAAAAGATCAGAATTATAGAAGGGCAGCTGCTCATATGTCTACCACCAGATCGACCGGCATCCTGTGCCACATCACAACCAGCAAGGAACTTAACACACCATTCCATAGTAGTGGTTTTTGACAGATATTCTGCCCCATATGCATTCTTCATTCTCCAATTGATGTCTGTCTGCATTTGTCCTTTGGCAGCAAAGAAAAGAATAACCCCACAGTAGTCGTGTTTGGATGCATATAGTAACAACTTTGCTGTAGTTCAGGTTTCCACATTTACCACAAGCACCTCGGAATTACATGAATGCCACACTAATCCCGTGCTTAGATGTTGGTGTTTCTATACCCACTTTGGAGCTGTACTACATTGCATATAAGCTGCTGCAGTGCCCTCAAATGGAAACTTTTTGATTACCCCATATAATTTAGAATATCTTCTCACTGAAGAGTAGAAGCATTGAGTCACTGACAGGCACACAAAAAAGAATGAACTTTGGGAGCTTTCAGACGAATCGTTTAACCACCTATAGTACACGTGTGTGTGTGTGTGTGTGTGTGTGTGTGTGTGTGTGTGTGTGTGTGCACGTACAGAAGTACACACACACACAAATCTGTGCAACTACATGGTGTTGGCTGAACAGTGTTGGGATGGCAGTTGGACAGGTAGGCTTTGGTGTGGGGTGGGTAGAGGGATAAAATAGGTGGGAAGCAGGAGGGAGGGTTGAGGATAGGTGGCTGATGGTGAGGAAGGAGGCAGAAAATGTGCAGGATATGAATGTGGGAAGGAGAGGCAGCAAGTGCAAGGGATAGGGATGTCACATGGGCACTGGAGTCAGTGAGTTTGTACAGCAGAGGATGATTATGACGTGAAGTAGTGAACTGAGAGGAGAGGCTATTGGGTAGAGGATATGGGTATGGGTTAGCATAGACTGAGCCCAGGAGAAATATGGGTATGAAGAATGTGTTGTAAAGATAACTCCCGTCTATGTAGTTTAGAGAAGCTGGTGCTGGGGGAAGGATCCAGATGGCACAGCATGTTGTGTTCAGCAGCATGGCCATTCGTTGTGGTAGACAGCTGGTTGTTGATTACGTGCATATAAGATGTTTTGCAGAAATTTCAGCAGAGCTGGTATACGACATGGCCGTTTTCACATTGGCCCTCCCATTGATGGAATAGAATAAGCCTGAGACATGACTAGAGTGAGATAACTGAGTGTGTGATCAGGCAAGTCTTGCACCTGAGTCTTCCACAGCGATACAACCACTGTGGCAAGAGTTTGGGAGTAGGGATAGATGAGCATATTGTGTAGTTTCAGCAGGTGGCGGAGTAGGAGGGAAGGAGAGCATCGTGGGTAGGATGTTTTTCGTGTCAGGGTAATATGACAGATGGTCACAGTCCTGGTGAAGGACATGATTCAGTTGCTCCAGTCTGGGAAGACACTGAGTGATGATGGGTGGCACTCCTTTGCAGTATATTCTTGGTGGCGGTTGGAGGATTGGGTGTGTGTGTTGTGGGGATATGACATGGGAAATCTGTTTGCAGACAAAGTTTTGGGGATAGTACACACCTGCGGAGGCTTTTGTGAGACTCAGCATACTGAGGAGGGGAATTCTAGTCACTGCAGATATGCCAACCATAGATAGCCAGGCTGTACGGGAACAATTTTTTGGTGTGAAAGGGTTGGCAGCTGTTAAAATGCAGGTACTGTTGATAGTCAGCTTCATATGAACGGAGGGAATGATGGAGCTATCAGAGAGATGATATCTTTCGCTATGTTGCCTTCACACTTTCTTTGTATACGTATGTCACTGGCCCCAACCAGAATGGTTGCATGACACTTTTCAGCATCCTATTGCACCGTTCATGGCTGCTTGGACTGCAGGCTGTGCTATCCTCCAAGTCACCCATCAGCCAAATCACAGTTAAATATTATCCAAGCAACAAATTACTACATTTCATGTCCAAATCAGTCACCCCTCCTCACATACTGATCCCGTCATCGTCTTACATATGTCCCCTTTTTTCCCCAGTCCAACAATAATGTGTGAACGAAATATCCACAGGTGACAGGACTATTCTGCATCTCCAGCACAATTTCTTCTGGTTTTCATTTCTCAGACCTGTGCCTTGTTATCTGTAGTTCCCTTTATAACCATCTAACACATTCATTCGTCCATTTGCCACATCTGTTACACATTTCCATTAGGCTTTTCTTTCCCACTGCCAACATCCCATCCCAAAAGGACCACTATTTTATTCACCTGCACCAGTTCTGAAAAGTATCTCTATCCTTAGCTAAAATCCAGTCCCATATTCTGTTCTTCACTTTCTGCCTAAACTATGAACTCCCCACCAACCCCTCAATGGCCAACCATAAAAATCGCTGTCTCTGGATCCCACCCTTCCTTTCATGATGAACTTCAAATTTTCATATATCATCAGTCCCTACCCTTCAAAAACATGATACTACCTAAACAGATATCGATGTTGCAGGCATTTCAGAACCAACTCTGTCCCTTCTAAAATATACTGTCAACATTGCAGTTCCAACTACCTACGTCTTTATCTGCCAAATTGAAATCCTTGCCTAAACACCTGGAAGAGCACTGCAGACACCACCTCTAAAAATTATCCAATGTCTTCACCCTCTTCTCCAGTTTCAGGGCACCACAACCCACCATCAACATCTATCCTACTCGTAGTGAACCCCTCACCAACTCCTCATAGCACCCAGGCCCTGCCTTGTTGACCTTTCTAACCTGCCACTTTCTCCAAAATGCCTACCAACATTTTCCACGATCAATACGAGACTGGAATAGAAGGGAGAACCAATAGAGGTACTCAAGGTACCCTCCGCCACACACCGTCAGGTGGCTTGCGGAGTATGGATGTAGATGTAGATGTAGATTTTACGAAAACCAAGAGCCTAAACAATCCCAAAGCACTACTGTCAACCTGTACACCAAGAATCTCAATACTACAGAAGTTTCAGTCCTTTCCAAAGGCTTCACCTTCAACCCTACACCTTAGTTCAGCCATACTGGACTCTTTAAAGACTTACTGTTCTTCTCCTGATCCCTACAGTGGAAATATTTCATTGCTACCAATCCCTCCAATCAAAACCAACTGAACTTCCAATACTGAACATTGCCTCTTCCAGTTCATACCACCATCCAGCTGTGACACACACCCCTCTCCCACCCAACCACCCCTTGGTTACCTTCCAGGAAATCCTTACCTCCAATTTAGCTTTATATTCTCTGCGGGTCCCTTCCCAAGAACAATTCTCAACAGAAGAAAGACCAGCCATCTGCAGCCTCGGGACAGACACTGACTCAATCATCTTCCTTGCTGGCAAAGACTGCACCACTGTCATGATGAATTGCAGTGAATACCTGACAGATGACATCCTTCAACTGTTGTGATCTTCCACCTACAAACTCTACCGTAGTGATCCCATCCCAGACTTCCCTACTCAAATGCTTAAACCCATCCCAAAATCTTTCCCCTGAATCCATTTACCTCCTTATACCAGTGACTCCTGCACTCCCATCTTTTACATGCTTCCCAAAATCCATGAACCTAACATCTTGGATGCTCCATTCTATCTGGTTACTGTGCTCCCACTGAGAGAATGTCCACCTTCATTGACCAACACCTCCAACCAATTGTTCATAGTGTAGCCTCTCATATTAAACGTACAAACCACTTCCTTCACTGACTGTCAACCACCTCCAACCTATTACTGCATGGATAACTACTACTCACTGTTGATACCACCCCCGTGTACATCAATATACTAATTTCCCATGGCCTTGCTGCTTTCGAACACTGCCTCTGCCAACATCCATCCATCTCCAAACCCACTACCTCAATACTTATACATCTAACCAGTTAAATCCTCTCACATAACAATTTCTCATTTGAGGTATCATGTGGGTGCTCATGACCATGTCACAGATCTTTTTATATATCTATATATATATTTATATATAGATATATAAAAAGATCTTCAAATGTTCCTCTTCAGCTCATCGTGCCACCTTCCTCAATGTTGACCTCCACGTCATCGATGACTCCATCCATACCTCTGCCCATATGAAGCCTATGAACCAGCAAGAGTAACAGCATTTTGACAACTGCCATTTCTTCCACACCAAACTAACACTCCCATTTAGCATGCCTACCCATGGCTAGCATATCTGTAATGATGAAAATTTCCATGCCCAGAATGCTGAATGTTTTACAAAGGACCTCGCAGAAAGGCAATATCCCCCAAACCTCATCCACAAACAGATTTCCTGTGCCATATTCTCACACACCCCTAATCCTCCCATTGCCTCCTAAGAACAGACTGCAAAAGAACACCCGCAATTACATCCAATATCATGCCAGAAGGGCAGTTCAACCATGAGTTCAACCATGCCCTTTGCCAGGGTGTTGACTATCATCTTACAGTGCAATGAGACACATGCTACCCACAGTCCTTTCCAGCCCTCTTAAAATCATATTCTGCTCCCCAGCCAAATTATACAATATGCTAGTCCATCCCTGTGTCATTCCCAATCCTCGCCCCTTCCTGGTGGTCATAACCTTGCCGAAGACCCACCCAAGTGCAAGACATGCACAGTCACCTACCCAGCACATCCCACCCTAGTCCTGTCACAGGCTTATGCTATCCAATCAAAAGCAGGGCCACCTATGAAAGCAGTCAGGTCATGTACCAGCTCCGCTGTAATTTCTGCTCAGCATTTTATATGAACATAACCACCAACCAGCTAACAACCACCAAACAGTGGCCAAAGTTGACCACTCTGTGACAGAACCTGCTGCTGAACACAAGTTTGAGCTCAATGGCTGCTTCACAGCACATGCTATCTGGATCCTTTTGCCCCAACACCAGCTCCTCTGAACTATGTAGATGGGAGTTATTCTTGCAGCTTGCCCTTCATTCTTGTGAACCTCCTAGCCTCAGTCTCTGCTAACCCATTATCTGTACTTCTGCCCAACAGTGTGTCTTTCGTCTGTCCTGTACCTCCTCCCAGTCCACTACTCCACATCGCAGTAATCGTGCACCTTACTTACCTATCCCACACACCTGCTGGCTCTCTCTGAGCCATTATGTACCCTTCTTCAACCCTCCCTTCTGCTACTTGCCCCCTGTTTTATCCCTCTACGTGTCCCACACACCACAGCCCCTCACCCTAGTCTAGCTGGCGAACTACAGTCCCAGCGTTATGTGTTCAGTCGGCATAGTTTTTCTACACAGGTGTGTGTGTGTGTGTGTGTGTTCGAGCTCATTAAAGGACTCATCTGAAAGCTAGTGAAGCTTTCAATCTTGCCTGTGTGCCTGTCAATGACTCAATGCTTATACTACTTGGTAAGTTGTCCCCTTTCCTCCTAAATAACTTACATTCTGCCAAAACTTCCCATATTTAGAAAATTTTTTTCGATTTTGATAGTTTGCAGTTTTCAGTGTTTTCATTCTCTGCCTTTGTTTTCTTGTGGCTATGGAAGTGAAACACACACATGCAATAACTTATATGTGAATCAATAAAAACGTAATGAATGTACACAAACAGTTGAAATCAACATCTGATGTAATGCTTAGGTATACTTATTAACTTAATTTTTATATTTTAGTTATCTGTGTATGTAACATTACTTTTCAGTTAAAATGTAAATGTATGCATATTTTTGGTGATCAGTACAGCTCTGAACCAAATTACATTATCTGAACCAAATTTCTTCATTTCATTACTTGAGCTGTTCCCCATTTGAAAATACCCTTAATATGATAAAGAAGAATAAATAAGGACTAATACAATAATATTACATTCACTAAGCTTATGATAGCATTCATAATCTAATGTTGACATGAAAAGTGCCCTCATTTTCAAATTCTCACTTGTTGGTTAATTCTGTTTGTTATGTTCTGGATTGTGCAGTTGTTTTTAGTTGTGGGTTGTTGCAACATGTGCTTCTTGTATTGCTTGTGAGCATTTTTGAGAGTGCTATAAGCTTTTTTGAATCTGAAAATACCGTTGTTTTCTTTATTAATTTCCATGTGTTTATTTCAACATGCTTTTCTGTAATAAAAAGTATTTCAGTGTTAGTATGTTATGTCAATGAGCTTAAGTTAAGCAGCACATCTAAATATATATTCATGTTGAAGATTTAGTTAGTCTCTTGTGCCCTCAGCTGCCAGATAGGTAGGTTTATTTTTAATAGTTGGTTTACAAATGTAGGCTGTACAGAAATCAGTTTGCCGTTTCATATGATGTTTATTGTTTTAGAATTGTTAAAAATTTTATTTGATATTGTTATTATTAAAATTTTTCAGTAGTTTGCACTCAGATAAGAGGTTGTACTGTTGTATTGTTTCAAATGACATCAAGATTCACAGGAAGTAATCATCCACAGAAGCTGTAGTAGTCATGATTCTCCTGCAGAATATTTTTATCATCTCTCTAAAGGTGAGTTCAGTCATCTGATAGTTTGAGTTGTTTGCTTGAATAAATAAATTTGTTGTGAATGGATGCTTTTGATGTTGCTGAATAATATAGTAAAGAAGCATGTTTTCATACACTGCTGGTCTTGTATGCCTGCATGGGTTTGTATGTGGCTTTGAGCATGTACATTTTGATTTCAACAGTTGTACATCATTTCTTCCTCTTCCTTTTTTTATTGTGTTAGATGTCAATTTGTAAACAAATTAAGAATGTTTTGCTTTTACATTAAAATGTTTGTTGAGTTGTGGAGGTGGGTTAGAGCGATATTAACATCGAAATGTGTAGAACCTATGTAAACAGGTCATATATTCAGTTTACACTGTGTCGTTTCAGGTCCACAGTTTTTTTTATTCTTAATGCTAGAATGTATTTTATGGATAGCAAATACCTATACTCTCATATGCACATTTAAGAAAATGCTTTTCCACACTATTCTATTGGCATCATATGCGTGATTGTGATACTACATTTGCAGATGTCACTTTTTAGTGGTACTAATGATTTGCACTGGAATGAACAATGTCGATCTGGGAGTACCCATGTAGATAATTATTTGTTGTCATAAGTGTTCCATTATAGTGGAGATTTCGTTTTATTTTGCCACTTTCTTTCCTGAATTCAGTTCAGCTATTCAGATGGATTTTCTTGGTTAATAATGACAGCTGCTCTGCTTCTGAACCTACTGGACAGATTAACACTGCAATAAATAGTATTCGTGAGTTTGCTGCTGGATGAGATTGTGAAAATTTCACAATAGTTCCTTGGAGCAACTGTCTCTGTCTGAGATCTTCAGGTGGTTGAACCTTGCTCGTGGCTGTCAAGTGACAGTATCTGCACATCGATGCCCCTGTATATAGAACATACGCAAAGAATGCAGGTGTGGAAATCACCCAAGTGCAATGATTTGCAGATAGATGGCGCTATAATCAAATACTCTCTGCCGAAAATCGCTGAGCGGCCCTCCTGCACATGCGCTGTACACTGCATTTACTAACAATGTGGTCAGACGTTACTCACTAAAAAACCATACTAGACCAATGTTACGATGGGTCTGTTATCAAAAAATCTTGATTTTTCTCTTTGTGATGTAATAGCAGCCAATGCAGGTTTCCAGTCTGTGCTCCGTTGAAATCCCGCAATGCTGTTGATGAGATTTTCAGCTGTATGGTATTTATTGCTTTGTTAATGATGCAATCCCAGATAGATGATGCCAGAGATAAAACTTCTATCTTTTCAGAAATCATGTGATGTCCTGTATTCAGACAGTGTTCAGCAATTGCTGACTTCTCCAGTTGGCAGAGGTGTGTATGACTCTGACATTTGTCGCAACATTCTTGTACTGTGCAACAAGTCTGGCCTATGTATGCCGCCCCACACTGACAAGAAATCTTATGCACACACACGTCAGACCAAGATTGTCCTTAACCAAACCCAACAGTTTCCTCAGTTTTGCAGATGGTCGAGAAACACGCTTATATAATACCTTCTGAAGACTCTTCTGATTCATGATGAAATGGCACCAAAATATAGCAAGAAGGCCAAAGTGGTGGGTGTCTTCATTTCTTCATTCTGCTCCATGGATTAAACTCACTTGGGCCTGAATGCATGATGTACCTGTCTCTTAGAATAACCATTTTGTCAGAACATTGTCTTCAAATGTTGTATCTCACTTGACAAACTTTCAGGATAAGATACCACACACATTGGGAAGAACTCGATTACAGCACAAGTCACTAAGAGTTTGCGTCAACAGTCTGCAATTCCTCCTAGACTCTATGGCCTACCCAAGATCCATAAGAATGGGGTGCCTCTCTGTGCTATTGTAAGTAACATAGGAGTACCTACTTATTTTGTTGCTAAATATCTGACATCACTATTGGGACCTCTTGTAGGCAAGTGTGACTACCATATTTGAAATTCCGAGGATTTCATTGGCCACCTGAAAAGTTTTAGATTGTAATTGTCAGATCTCTTAGTAAGTTTTGGTGTTGTGTCTTTATGTACAAAGGTGCCCTAGCAGGACTCTTTAGAGGTCATTAGCAACAAGTTTGAGGAGGATGTGGTGGCATTACGTGAACATATGAGCTCACTTCAACGTACTTCTTATTTCATGACCAATATTTTAAACAAGTGGATGGTGTTGCCATGGGAAGCCGTCTGTCTCCTGTAGTGGCCAATTCTGAAGAAAAAGCACTACAGTCAGCCGCACTGACTGTGGTATGTGGATGATAAGTCTGAGGTGTGGCCACACGGGTTTGATACTCTACCTACGTTTCTTCAGCATTTAAATTTGCTCCATCCAAATATAAACCACACAGTGGAAGTGGAAAAAGATAGTACTTTTCCATTTCCTGATGTTTTGATACGAAGGAAAGCAGATGTAACCTTGGGATACAGTGTCTACTGCAGGTCGACACATACAGATCTATATTTGCAGGCCACAAGCTGCCATCGCACTGCACAATGCGTTAATGCATTATGTACATTAGTTCACAGAGCATGTGTGGTGTCTTATCCCGAAAGCCTGTCGAGTGAGATACAACATTTGAAGACAGTGTTGCGACAAAACAGTTATTCTGAGAGACAGATACCTAATGGCCCCCTGCAGGTCCGGGGCCTAGAATAGGCCCAGCGTATTCCTGCCTGTCGTAAGAGGCGACTAATAGGAGTTTCACACGTTTCGGCTTTTATGTGATGGTCCCCTGTAGGATTTGACCTCCATTCTTCAAAATTTTCCCGAAGAGCGAGCCAATTGGGGAAGGGCGCACCTTGTAAAGGTGCATCGTGTCCATCATGCATTGAGATCTTTAGCCCACTTTCTCATCGTCGTATTGCAGTCCTGCCCATTCTCCATCTCTTGGGTGAGGACACCTTCCTGGGTGCGTTTTCCACCATGCACTATGTAGTGTTGATTTCTGCGTCGCTGATAACCATGGAGTTCTTTGCCCTTGATATCCAGCATGGTAGCCAGTCCGTCGTGGTGGGACCGCCATGTACCCTGTTGGTTGTAGCTCCCTGACCACACAGGGATCACTTTGCTGATGCCTGCTCTGTTAACTCCCCACGTACGCCATGGGATAGATGCCCATCCCCATGGGGCATCGGGATTCCTGGCAATGACCATCCTGCCAGGTGGCCTTTGCTGTGGCTGGGTGGCGCCCATGGGGAGGGCCTCTTGTCGGAGTGGGTGGCATCAGGGCGGATGACATGCGATGAAGCATAGTCCATCATCTCTTGCTGGTGGTGAAACACCAGTAGTCTCTAAGCAATCCCGAGCTCAATTCAACGCACAGAAGTACTACCCCAAATCGTTCCCCTCCCTGGCCACACCATGGGAGGAACTTCAGGCTGAGGATGGCAATATATCTTATTCATCTGGTACGTTGTATGTTCGAGAGCTGATGGGGAATCTTTCATGACAATGAAGCCTCAGTTTTTTGGTGACAATTTAGAGGACAAGTTTGGGGAGGTGGAGGGCTTGTCTAAAATGAGATCTGGGTCAGTCTTGATCAAAACAGCATCATCTGTCCTGTCACAGGAGTTACTCGCTTGTGACAAGCTGGAGGATGTTTCTGTAACCATCACACCCCATAAGAGCTTAAATATGGTCCAGAGTATCATATTTCAGAGAGACCTTCTTTTGCAGTCCGACGAAGAGCTGCACACCAATTTAGAGCGGCGAGGCGTACATTTCGTCCAGCGTGTCCACTGGGGTCCGAAGGATAATCAGGTTGCCACCAATGCCTTCATCTTGGCCTTTGAGAGTGATACATTGCCCGAGGAGATCAAGGTAATGGTCTACCAGTGTGATGTAAAGCCCTGTATCCCTCCCCCGATGCGGTGCTTTAAGTGCTGGAAGTTCGGCCATATGTATTCCCGCTGTACTTCCAGTGTCACATGCCTAGATTGCGGACGCCCATCACGTCGCAATACTCCATGTGCCCTGCCTCCCATATGTGTCAACTGTGGAGAGCACCATTCGCCTTGCTTGCCTGACTGCAGGATTCTCCAGAAAGAAAGGAAAATCATGGAGTACAAGACCCTGGACAGACTGACCTACACTGAGGCTAAGAGAAAATTTGATCGCCTGCATCCTGTGCGTATGACATTGTTTACGCCGCCACTCCAACAGTTCTGGCACCATCAGCTCCAGCAACCCAGGTCACCTCTCAGAGCTGGAAGACTCCACCTACCCCCTTGATGATGGGGGACATTTCCCTCCCTGTTGCTCCTGCACCACCTACTTCTGGAGCAACAGCCCCCAACCATCGGGGACATCCGTCCCCACTTCTAAGCTGGAGAAGCGAAAGTCTTCTTCGGCTTCTCTCGCTAGGAAGGGGTCCCTTGGGTCACTCCCTTCCCAGGTTTCTTCTAGTGGGAAAGACGACACCCATCAATGCCTGAAAAGCCCAAAAGCAGCTGGTCGTACGGCTTCACGCTCATCCTCAGTCCCATAGACTGAGCCAGTGAAGTCCTCCCAGCCAGGAAAACCCAAGGAGCAGCGAGAGAAATCCAAAAAGAAAACCCCTAAGACCAAGGAAATTGCGGTGGCACCCAAACCACCGCTGCCTACAAGCTAGTGATCCTCCAGTGGAATTGCAGCGGTTTTTTCCACCACCTGGCTGAGCTACAGCAACTGTTAAGCTTTACACCTGCTATCTGCAGACCCCTGCTCTTCGCAGCTATAAGGGATATTACGGGAACCATAGTGACTATAACCGAGTTTCAGGTGGAATTTGTGTTTATGTCCTAAACTCAGTCTGATGTGAACTGTGCCCCTTCAAACCCCTCTTGAAGCTGTGTCTGTCAGAATAATGGTGACGCAGGAAATAACTGTCTGCAATGTATATCTTCCTCCAGATGGTGCAGTACCCCTGAATGTATTAGCTGCACTGATTGGTCAACTCCCTAAACCTTTCCTACTTCTGGGAGATTTTAATTCCCATAACCCCTTGTGGGGTGGTACCATGCTTACTGGCCGAGGCAGAGATATTGAAACTTTACTGTCACAATTTGACCTCTGCCTCTTAAAAACTGGGGCCGCCACACATTTCAGAGTGGCCCATGGTAGTTACTCGGCCATTGATTTATAGATTTGCAGTCCATTTATCCACTGGAGAGTACATGACGACCTGTGTGTTAGTGACCACTTCCCCATCTTCCCATCACTGCCCCAGCATCAGACACACGGATGCCTCCCCAGATGGGCTTTGAACAAGGCGGACTGGGGAACTTTCACCTCTGCTGTGACCGCTGAATCTCCCCCACACAGTAACATCGATGTGATGGTTGAGCAGGTGACTAGCGCAACTGTTTCTGTGGCAGAAAATGCGATCCCTAGCTCTTTAGCATGCTCGAGGCTTAAGGCAGTCCCTTGGTGGTCGCCGGAAGTCGCTGAAGCAATTAAGGAGCGTCAGCGAACTCTCCATTGGCATAAACCCTTCCCTGGAGCTCCTCATAGCCTTTAAACGGCACTGTGCCCGTGTTCGCTACCTTATCAAACAACGGAAGGAGGAGTGTTTGGAGAGATACGTCTCCACTATTGGGTGCCACACATCATCTTCCCAAGTCTGGGCAAAGATCAAACGTCTTTTCGGGTACCAGGCCTCGACAGGTGTCCCCAGTGTTACCATAAATGACGAGTTATGTACTGACCCAAACGCAATTGCCGAGAACTTTGCTCAGGCCTCTGCGTCAGAGAATTACCCCCCAGCCGTTCGCACACTCAAATGGCGGCTGGAAGGGAATGTCCTCTCATTCACTACATGCTGCAGTGAATCCTATAACGCCCCATTTACAGAGTGGGAGCTCCTCAGTTCCCTTGCACATTGCCCCGACACTGCTCCTGGGCCTGGTTGCATCCACAGCCAGATGAATAAACATCTCTCATCTGACTACAAACGACATCTTCTCATCATCTTCAACCAGATCTGGTGTGAGGGCATCTTTCTATCACAATGGCTGGAGAGCACCATCATTCCAGTGCTCAAACCCAGTAAAAACCCTCTTGATGTGGACAGCTATCAGCCCATTAGCCTCACCAACGTTCTTTGTAAGCTGCTGGTAAGTCGGCGGTTGGGTTGGGTCCTGGAGTCACGTGGCTTGCTGGCTCTATGTCAGGGCAGCTTCCGCCAGGGTCGCTCTACCACTGATAATCTTGTGTCCATCGAGTCTGCCATCAGAACAGCCTTTTCCAGACAGCAACACGTGATTGCTGTCTTTTTTGACTTATGTAAAGTGTACGACATGACTTGGCGATGTCATATCCTTACCCGATTTTTATCCAAAACTTCCTGTCGCTCCGTACTTCCCGTGTCCAAGTTGGTGACTCCCATAGTTCCATCTATATCCAGGAGAATGGAGTCCCACAGGGCTCTGTTTTAAGAGTCTCTCAGTTTTTTATGGCCATTAACGGTCTAGCAGCAGCTGTCAGGCCCTCCGTCTCACCTTCTCTGTATGCAAACGACTTCTGCATTTCATACTGCTGCTCCAGTTCTGTTATTGCTGAGCGGCACCTCCAAGGAGCCATCCACAAGGTGCAGTCATGAGCTCTAGCCCACAGCTTCCAGTTTTCAGCCGCAAAGTTGTGTGTAATGCGCTTCTGTCGGCATCGGACCGTTCATCTGGAACCCACACTTTATCTTAATGATGATCCACTCACTCTAGTGGAGACATATCAGTTCCTAGGACTGGTTTTCGATGCTCGCTTGACTTGGCTCCCTCATCTTCGTCAGCTTAAGCAGAAGTGCTGGCAGCACCTCAATGCCCTCTGTTGCTTGTTCAACACCAATTGGGGTGCAGATCGCTGTTCGCTGCTGCAGCTCTACAGAGCCCTTGTCCAATCCCGAATTGGCTATGGGAGTGTGGTTTATGGTTCGGCAGTGCCTTCAGCATTGCATTTACTCGACTCTGTGCACCACTTTGGGGTTCGATTAGTGACAGGAGCTTTTAGGATGAGTCCGGTGACCAGCGTACAGGTGCAGGCTGGTGTCCATCCACTGCAGATCAGACATGCGCAACTGCTCGCCAGTTACACAGCACACATTCATAGTTCCCCTGAGCATCCGAATTACCATCTTCTTTTCCCACCCGTGGCAGTTCATCTCCCACATTGGCAGCCCAGATCAGGGCTAATGATTGCAGTTCGTGTGCAGTCCCTTCTCTCCGAACTGGAGCCCTTCCCTTTACTGCCTCTACTTGTGGTCCTTTCAGGTACGCCTCCATGGTGTACACCTTGGCCGCAGCTTTGTCTGGACCTTTTGCATGGCCCTAAGGACTCCATTAACCCCACTGCTCTCTGCTGTCACTTCCTCTCAATTCTTGACGTGTTCCAGGGCTCTGAAGTGGTTTACACCGAAAGCTCAATGGCTGATGGTCATGTAGGCTTCGCATATGTTCATGGAGGACATATTGAGCAGCACTGCTTGCCAGTGGGCTGCAGTGTTTTCACTGCAGAGTTGGTGACCATATCTCGTGGTCTTGAGTACATCCGCTCATTCCCTGGCAAGTCATTTCTCCTGTGTACTGACTCATTGAGCAGCCTACAAGCTATTGACCAGTGCTACCCTCACCACACTCTGGTAGCATCCATTCAGGAGTCCATCTATGCTCTGGAACAGTCCCGCCATTTCGTGGTGTTTGTGTGGGCCCCAGGACAGGTCGGAATCCCCGGCAATGAACTTGCCGACAGGCTGGCCAAACAGATGTGTGGAAGTCTTCCATGCAGACCTCTCGCAGTGAATCAGTTGTCCTCTGCCGGCCCCGCATTGGCTATACGTGGCTAACGCATGGTTACCTACTCCGTTGCGAGGACCCTCCTCAGTGTCGCTGTGGCTCCCAAATGACAGTTGTTCACCTCTTGCTGGACTGCCCATTTCTAGCCACTCTGCAGCAGACTTCTAACTTTCCCAGCACCCTGCCTTCGGTGTTGGGCGACAATGCCTCCACCGTAGCTTTAGTTTTATGTTTTATCCGTGAGAGTGGGTTTTATACTTCTATGTAGGTTTTAGCACATGTCCTTTGCCCCTCTGTGTCCCCCATCCTATTGCTTTTAGGGTGGGGGTTTAAATGTGCTGCAGAGTGACTGACTTTCCCTTTTTATTCTTGTGGTTGGCCAGCCACTGTAATCTGCTTTCATGTTTTACTCCCTTCTGTTTCTAGCGTCTCTCTGTTGTTTTCTTGTCCTCTTTTGTTCCTTTTAGTATTCGTTGCCTTCCCTTCGTTCTTGTGGCTTTTTCTTTCTTTCCGTTTTGTGTTATATGTTTCGTCCATTTATTCTCACCATTGTGACATTGTTTTATTAGGAACAAGGGACCGATGACCTCATAGTTTGGTCCCTTCTCCCGCCTTTAGACCACTAGCAAGGTTAAACTACCTGAAGATGACAGACAGTTGCTCCGAGGAAATGTTGTGGAATTTGCATGTTGTCCAGCCACAGACCCGTGAAGACTATTTACAACGTATCCCCTGGGGAAGCTTGAAGAGTCATAGATTAATACTGTGTAACAGCCCAAGGGTTATATACAAGTGTCTCTGTTTTGATCTGACAGGGAGACTCATGTCATCACATTCTGTACTGTGCACTGATAGCTTTGCTCTGTTCTTTCTCACAAAGTTTATCCTATTCCCCATTTTCTTACATGAAACTGGTTTGATAAGAATTGCCTACATTCCAGTTAAGTGAGTCATAATGTACTGGTCTCCTTTTTTATAATGTGTGCATAACTTTATTTTTTTAACACAACGTTAATCTGTTTGTTGTTCTGTTGATCTTTTGGAATGTAGTGACAGAGAAAGAACTCACAGTGACTGATCCATTGTAACAGCTTCTTAGAATGCAACTTTCACTGAAGCTCACTGCTGCTTACTTCAGCCCTGGAGAAATATCTGGTGATGCTAACACACTTAATAACTATGAATCATACTCTTCTCTTTCTGGAAGGTCTTTGTGCATGCTCCAAATTGTCATCAGTGAAGAGTGTGTGTGTGTGTGTGTGTGTGTGTGTGTGTGTGTGTGTGCATGCGCGCGTGGTCGTGCGCGTGCGTTTTATATGCACTGATAAGCCGAAACATAACCACTGCTCACCGCGACATTGGATGCCATCTGATGGTGTTGCAGCACTTGATGTGATAACAAAAGTATACAAGCAGAGCAGACACAGACGGGGATCACCCCCACGAAAGACATGGGCTACAAATGGAGAAATCCATTGAAATAAGTGACGTTGGCAAGTGGCAGATTATATTACGGAGAGCCTGTGAATGAGTACCTTCAAAATGGTGAAGCTGGTCAAGTGTTCACATGTTACTCTCGTGAGCATCTATGGAAAGAGACAGGAGGACAGTGAAACTACCACTAGCAGCTAAATAGATGGACATCCACGACTCTTTACAGAACACAGGGTTCGGAGGCTTGTCTGCTACGTAAAGTAGGATAGATGGCGATCTGTGGCATCCCTGCCAAAAGAGCACAATGCTGGTGCACACACAAGTGTTTTGGAGCACATCGTTTATTGTACATTGTTGAATATGGAGCTCTGCAGCAGTTCCTTACCTGTTCACATTTTGACCCAACGACATCATCAGTTACAATTGCAGTGGGCAGGAGAACATCGTGATTTGACTGTTGATCGATGGAAATGTGTCGACTCTTCAGATGAATCACATTTTTGCTACACAAGGTTGATGGTCATTTCCACAAACACCACCACCAAGGCGAACAGCAACTCAAAACATGCAGCATGCCATGGGTGCAGGCTGGTATGAGCAGTATTTGCTATGGGAGACATTTTCGTGTGCTTGGATGGGACCTATGTTAATATTTAAAGACATGCTGACAGCTGTGAACCACCTGCATCCCTTCATGCTTGATGTCTTCCCCAATAGCAATGTCATCTTTCAGCAGTATAATGGTCAATATCTTGGAGCCAGAACAGTGCTACAGTGGTTTGAGGAGCATTATAGTGAACTCACATTGCCACTTCAGTCACCAAATTCACCTGATGTAAATCGTATGGAACTTATCTGGGCCACAATTGGGCGTCATCACCACATACGCAGATCAGCGCTCCATTATTTGCGCAGATTAAATGACCTGTGCATAGACGTCTAATGCCACATATTTTCCACAAATCTACCAACAAACTGTTGGATCCTTGATACACAGAATCAGTGACTTTTATCATTCCAAAGATGGACTGCTATTAAGCAGGTGGTCATAATGTTTTGGCTCTTCAGTGTGTGTGTGTGTGTGTGTGTGTGTGTGTGTGTGTGTGTGTGTGTGTATGTGTGTGGGGGGGGGGGGGGGTGCATACGCGCATGTGTTTTATATACACTGATAAGCCAAAGCATTATGAGGGGGAGAGAGAGAGAGAGAATAGAAATGGGTAAATAATATATTAAACATGTGACAATATTGTGAAAGGAAAGTTGCCACTCACCATATAGTGGAGAAGCTGAGTCGCACATAGGCACAACAAAAAGACTGCCACAAATGTAGCTCTCTGCCAGTAAGACCTTCGTCAAAATTAGACGACAAACACACACATACACATTCGTGTAAACGCAACTCACACGCACGTGACTGCAGTTGTGTGTGTGTGTGTAGTCTAATTTTGACAAAGGGCTTACTGGCTAAAAGCTACATTTATGAGTCTTTTCGTTGTGCCTATTGTGACTCGGCATCTCCGCTATATGATGAATGGCAATTTTACTTTTCACAATATTGTTACAGTCCATCCTGGATTTTCCATTGTTTGATATGTTAAACATGATGTTTCAAGGGTGATTAACTTGCTGGTGTGGGTAGAACATAGTGTGGCTGTAAAATACTTATCTTAGTCAGGTAGTATAGATTTTAGTTAACATAGATAATAATTTGTTGTATTAATAATGATCAACATTTGGTTTCTTATTAATCATCTAACTGAAATGTGACATATTTTTAACAGACAACTACTTACTCCAGTGAATAACAAAGGAGTATTTGTTGTTGTTGTTGTTGTTGGTTTTTTTTTTAGTATTATGTGTCATATCGCTGTGTGTTAAAATTATCTGGATAACTCTAGTAGGTGAGGGTATAAACATATATGGAGTTTTAAGAACCAAAATGTCTTTTGTGGAAGTTTCTAACAAATGAAGGCAAAGCACCATAGCTTCAGCCACAGACAGATATAGGGGATTAAATAATTTCGTATTTGTGTCTTTTATACGTTATATTTCATTTTAAAGGGGCTCCAATTAAGTTACTCTCTCTTAATGGTCTTCTTGTTTCTTTATTGTTTTCTTTCTCCATATCTCCTACTGAAAGATCTTTGATGCAAAATATCAGGTTTATGTACATTTCAAAGTCTGTGACACCTACTATTCTGAGATGCATCAGCGATATAGCATTATGCACCAAACACTCTAATCATCCACATGGGTTAGAATGAAAATTTACTATTGCACAAAGAATGCCTCACGAAGCTGTGCATACAAAAACCAAAATGGTATCATTGGAAATTGTTTAATAGACACAAGAAAAAAAGGGGCATACAGGTACTGGTCATGTCTGGATCAGCATAGAAAATCAATTGAAATACATAAATAACTGCAACTAGAGTAGAGTCAGTGTAAGGATATCCCTCACAGCTAGAAGTGCTGTTGCCAGCTTTCAACTGCAAAATGCAGATGGCTGTAGGTGAAAACAATAGCCGTCTCTTTATGTGTTTGGCATGAGTCCACTGCAAATGTCAGGAATTTTGTTATGCCAACTCAACTATAGTCACTTTTATTTGTCTCTCTGCTAACCTTTTTCCAGGATTTCACCTTAATCATTTCATTAATTTATTGGAAGTTAATGTAGCATTGATGTTTTGTGTGCACAGTTTTCGTGGCAACCGTGACACTTTCAGTTGCCACAGACTGGTTTGCCAAATCGTATTTACATTACACACTTCATTTTCCTGAACAAATCTTTATCAGTGATTGCATAACTTCCTTTTTTTATTTCATGAAAAGTGAAGTGCCTAACATAAATATGATTTGGACCTGTGACCTCTGAACAACAGTTGTCATGGTTCTGGATAGGAGCTTAATACAGATTCTCATATGGACCACTGCAATGGACAAGCTGCCATTGCTGTTCACATGCCAAACTTTGCATAGATCACAAGCAGTGTTGTATCCAAAGGTAATCTAAGACAAATGAGAACTGTTGACTGGAATCTGGACTATGATTGAGGGTGCCACTCACAAATCCTCCTCATATCAGTTCAGCTCACCTCCAGTGGTGCAGTGGAAATAAATGGTTATGAATGAAAAGCACACTGTTGTGTATGTTTACAGCATTAATTTACCTTGTTAACTTGTTTTTGGCTCACAAGGACAACAATGTAAAAAGTGTTGCACATTGAGATTGAGGTACGAACACAGAGTAAAAATGAACCAGTATCCTTGTTTATTCATAAAGAATTATGATTAAAGGAGGCATTCAGTCACAGACAGGCAGAATGAAAAGAATACTAAAATACATAAACTTTTGGACAAAGTCCTTCCTCAGAAGCAGAACTCTCACAAATTCACAATTCACGCAACTTACAAAATACCTTCCTTTCATGTCTCTTTTAATTCTAGGCAACAAAAATAAATCACCCATGGCCAGGTCACTAGAGTATGGGGGTCGGAGAACAGGTGACATACCATTTTTGGTCAAGAATTGTTGTACAGACAAGGCTGTGTAAGCAGGGGGATTGTCATGATGTAAAAACCAGTCACCTAACTGCCACAAATCAGTCCCCTTCCTCCACATGCTGTTGCGTAATCTTTCCAAAACTTCCAAGCAGAAAGCATGTTTAACTGTCTGACCCTGTGAAACAACTATGAATGGACAACTCCTCTCACAAGGGTGAGAAGAACTTGAAATCATCCACTGGTTTGACTGTTGCTTTGATTCAGGATGATAAGCGTAGCACCAAGTTTTGTAACCTGTGATGATTTTTGGACCCTTCTTTCAAAGCACAGCATGCTTCCACACAATCTTGATTTTGTTCAGCAGTCAGGAGTCATGGCACGAATCTGGAAAGCCAATATTTCCATTCCAAAATCTTCTATCACAATTTTCTGCACTGAATTTGGAGTCACTCCCGACAGCTCCACAAGTTTTTCAGTCACCCAGTGTCAATCTCAGTCAGTGGTTGCACAAATGTTTCCAACATTTTCACATGAAATGGGAAAACCACTCTAACACTCATGTTTTCCCCATATCATCTGTGTACACTGTTTTTAACATTTCGAGAGTTTGTGCTCCACTTTTCCTGATCAAACAGCAGAATTTCACCCTATATGCTGTTCACAGAAAGCAGCCATTGCAAATATGACAATCACACAAAATAGTTGTCACTATAATCCCTACTGAAACTAGTGCTGACCTCCTGCGGTGACAGCACTCAGTTTACTGCCTCTGGAATATATGCTCTATGCGCTCCTAGTGGCAAAGCTCGGTAATTCAAAAGCTCTTCCCACTAAACAATTAATTCAGTTTCTTTTGGGTATCCTCTCATACACTGATGGGCAACACCAAAAAATAATTAATGTAGAGTAATGAAATTTCAGGAATACATTGTTCTAAGTAACATATTCAAGTGATTAACATTTTAAGATCACAGGCTGATGTAAGTGCAAAGTAATCCATTGCAAATGTGAAATGCTGGTACATTAATAAATAGTGTAACTGCCAGAATGCTGAATGCAAGCATGCAAATGTGCATGCATTGTGCTGTACAGGTGCTGGATGTCAGTTTGTGCAATGGAGTTCCATGCCTGTTGCACTTAGTCAGCCAATACAGGGATGGTTAATGCTGTTTCTAGATGACACTGGAGTTGTTGTCCGATGACATCCCATAGCATGTGGGGTTACAACAGCAGTATACGGGTGAGCATTATCTTCCTGGAACCCCCCTCCCCAAGAAATCCTGTTCATGAATGGCAGCACAACAGTTCAAATCACCAGACTGACATCAAATTTTCAGTCAGGGTGATGATCAAGAGAGTGACCCTGCTATCATACGAAATTGCACCCCAGGCCATAACTCCAGCTGTAGGTCCAGTGTGTATCGCATACAGACAGGTTGGTTGCATGCCATCAACTGGTCTCCTCCTAACCAAACACATGGTCATCACTGGCACAGAAGCAGAGCCAGCTTTCGTCGGAAAACACTGCCCTCCAATGAGTCTCACTTGACACCACTGAAGTTGCAAATGGCAGTGGTCTGGGGGCAGTGGAATGCACGCTACATGACGTCTGGCTCGAAGCTATCCTTGAGGTAACTGATTTGCAATAGTTCATTGTGTCACTGTGGTGCCTACTGCTGCTCGCTGCAGATACAGTACGGTGCACCAGAGCCATACACTGAACACAATGGACTTCGCTCTTGGTAGTGCCATGTGGCCATCTGAAGCCCAGTTGTCTTGTAACCATACATTTTTGTAACCATCACTGCCAGCAATCATGTACAGTGGCCACATTCCTGCCAAGTCTTTCTACAATATTGCAGAACACCCAGCTTCTCTTGGCCCTGTTACACGACCTTGTTTAAAATCAGTGAGGTGTTGATAATGGCTTCTTTGTCACCTTAAAGGCATTCTTGACTAACATCAACTCACCACATCCAGTCTCAAAGGTAACTAATGGTCATTACCATTACAGTATATATTTAAAGCAGACCAGATTTGCATCGTCATAGTGGCAGTACAGGCACCACTCATAAGCTACTGGCTAAATTGGAATAGACATCATCTTTTAGATGTAGAAACATGCCTACCAACTTTTGTTCATGTCGCACAACTCCTTTTTGATGTTGCAATTTTTTCCTGTGAACATATTTCTAGTATTCTTTCCATTGTGCTTGTGTCGCTCAACTCCTCCTTGGTGTTGCAATTTTTTCCTCGTCAACATATTTTTAGTATTCTTTCCATTGTGCCTGTCTGCTACTCAATGCCTCCACTATCTGAGTAGCAATCAATCTTTTACATTGTTTGAATATGAATAAACTTTTTTTGTTATGTTGACATAAGAAACAATAGATGAGTACAACCAATAGTATTTCAGGATTTTCTTACGAGTTTTATTACTGCCATTTCGCTAATAGTTTCCTCTCAACATTTCCTGTAATCTTATTGGTACATGACTTGTGAAGCAGCAGTTTAAGCTGGCCCATAATAAGGAATTAAATGGTTTATAGGAAATGAGGAATACTTCCTTTTTACTGTGTTATCTGCTACCATCCAAAAGCTTGTCTTCTATTCCTTGTTCTACTGTTTCTTACTTTCCTTTAAGCATCATTGTTTCTTCATTTACTTTTCTTCCTTTTTCTCTTTGTAAAATCCACATAACTGCAGAACATTCATCTTTCTCAAATGTTTTTATTGAAATTGCCATGATCACAAAAATTAATAACAAGGTTATTCATTTCTGCGATCAAAACTATTTCAATAAAAATACTTCTAAAAACAAAGATGATCTTTGTTTTTAGATATATTTTTCCCACGTGGAATGTTTCCCTCTATTATATTCAATAAAAATACTTGTAGATATTAGGCAGCGTGGTTCATAGACAAAGTTTAGTTTCATGAAATTCATCTTTCTTCTACAAGGACTGCAGCAGAAGCAGTTGGTGTTAGTTGTTTAGTCTTGTATTCAATGTGGCTACCTTATTAATCCTACTGACAATGGGAAACTGTTGAAACATACACATCAGTCTGTAATGATCTCGCTGTCAATGGGATGTGAAGTAAGTCATCATCTTTCAAAGTATTCATAATCTGATGATATGATGGGAAAGTTACATTTGGTGGTAGCTGAATACCTTGAAATTATTACAATTTCAACAAAGTTACTGTCTTTTTTTTTTCTGTCCAGTGTCAATAATTTTTGTAGAGCATATGCAAAATACATCTCATTTTAGTACGGTGCTCGTTTACAGATGCTGGTGTATTTGTTTCAGTGCTCGAAAGCGCCCAATACCTTATCACCGCCCCACCCCTCCCACCCCATCATCAGTGAGCAGCCGTCGTAGCTGGAGCAGCTGCAGTGTCTCTCCTTGCAGTAGCTGGTCGAGAGGCAGCAGATCTCCTGCCAACTCACCCAGTCGAAGCCCATCACCCTATAGTCGATAGGCTGATGACACCTGGATGGTGAGCAACTCTGTGACCAATTCTGCCTATTTAATTTGATCACAGTGATCCCTTTCTTGTATACACCATTCACAAAACCACCAATAAAACATACATAGTTACTTGTCTGTGCCTAGTCATTCACTTTGTAGGAAAAGGGCTGTGTTACATGTTCTATTAACTGAATGATCCAAACACTTCCTTGTATGTAAATACTGAAATTAGCAAAATGAAAGAAGAAGTTAACTGAAGACACAGATTATTATGAGATCCATGTCGATAATAATGAAAAGACATCTATTGTAAATAATTCTGAAGCTGTTCATTGCACATTTCAGATGATAACTATTAAAGTTTTGTAGAAAGATACAAGTTGCTTCATCTTACATGATGCAGAATTGTCTAGATTAGATTGGTAATTTGCCTCTTTGGCTCTTCAGTTCCGAGATAGGAAACACAAAGTGTTGTAATTAGAATTTTGCTTCAAACGACTTTCACATTTACAGGTGATGGCATTATTATGGAAAACAATGAGCCAAGGAAATTGTCTGACGATAACTCTTGTTTACCTAGGATCACAGAAGCTGCACATCTTATGAACCACAGTAGTCTGGTGTTTTCTACTTCTCAGCTGGTCTGTATCGACTGTAACAATGGCTATAACACTCTAATCATTTTGTAAAAACAAAAAAGAGAAACCCTTTGTTTGCTCATATTTACAGCCAGAGCTTACAACTATACTGAATTATTATAAAAAATATTAAACATTTCTTTAATGAATAGTGTTAGCTTTTATATATATTTTATCATGTATGACAGCACTAAATACAATGTGCAGTACACGGCAGCTGATACGGAATTAAAATGCAAAATGATGTTCAGACAGCAGTTTCATTATGTGTAATTTGCCAGTTGCATTCCTTTGTTCATTTTCTTTTGTACAACTGTGTCGAAAACTGAAGTGCATTTCAGCAAGCCATGCTTTTTACTTCACATTTATCTGTTCATTTCCATATTTAAGCTTAACGGTATGCCTGCTATGTGGAATAAATATGGAAACATTGTTTGAGACAGCTGCGCAAATAACTCTGCCACCACATAATGTGGTCAACTTTTAAGTAACATTTTTTAATTAATGCAATTATAATTATTGTCCCCAAAAGTCCTAAAATCTTTTAGCTCAGCTGACATTAGCTGTACATTAACAAAACACGTCACCAAGCCACCAGATATAAACAAATATTAACAGAGCTGCAGTGTTATAAGGACAGCTCATTTTAATGTTTGTACTTCCCAAGCCACCAATGACGTTTTGTATATTCATTGTACTGGCTGATTACATATGAGTGCAGATTACTGTGTAGAATGTTTGCATTGACTGAATTATAACGTAGCTCTATTTGCATTAGATTCATCCTCCTCATTTCTTTTTTCCGAGTTGTTTAGAGTCATCGCTAAATTTTTGATGTTTTTTGTTGATTTTTCCTGCATGATTCTTGATAAAAGCAAATGAGAATAAGTTGCATTTTATTGTATGTCCTAATGATGTGCTACTAAAAGAATTTTTATTGATACAGATTGTCTTCAGCAAAAAGGAATCTCTTACTATTCTGAGTGGAGCCATCTGTGCACATTAACATCATTGCACTTATCTTCCTTTAACTTGCCATTTTCTCATTTTTTATCTAGATTTTTTTTCTTATTATTTGAGGAATTTGATAGTAAAATTGATTTTTTTTTTTTAATCTTACACACGTAAGACCAAGACTGTGCAATATATAAATATTACATATGTAATCTGTAAATATTTAATTTAAATTATTTACTTATTTATTTTTTAGCATTTAAAATACATTGTAATCACTTATCTGCAACCACAATTCTCATAATAAGTGTAATCCTGATATTGATTTAGAGAAACAAGCTCTGCATTGCTCTAAAGTGATGGATATCATGGAGATTAGAAAATACTCATTCATTCCTCTCATTATAGCACAGCATGACTCAAATCACACTGAACATACTTAAATGAACCTCAGAAACGAAGTAGAACAGCAATGTAAAATATTTATCACACCAATGTCATTTAAAATAAAGTTCCTGTTTATGTTAAAATGTATTTTGAAATAATTTGTAATATTTGGGCAACAGTGGTAATTTAATGACAGCAACTGTGCACAGTACATGGTCTTTCAAGTATTGTATTAAACCAATTTCAAAGATACATGTGATGTAGAGTAAAAGTTACTAACACTTTGAATGTATAACTTCACTTTTGGAGTTGAAGTACACATTGTTATTGAAGAATATTTAAAAATGACATTTTCTATGATACATGTTCTTAAGTGATGGCATAACTTCCTTGCTATGACATGGAAAGTGTGGTTCTAGTCAAGAAAAAACATTCCAAATGTTGAAACAGGCATTAGAAGTGCATTAAAATTGCTCACACTGTACCCTTTTATATTTTGTTTCCTGTTTCCTTATTTTCAGAGTAAAGTGTTGTGATTGTGCAATTGTAAGTAAAGTCTTAATTGATGTGTGTTCATAGCTGTAAAGTTTCCTGCGTATGCACCATTCCAAAGATACGCTTCAAGTAATTTTTATGTAATTATTGTGTGTTAAAAACTCTAGTCATTTATTTTAATTGAGTAGATAGTCATCAATAGATAACTAGTCAAAAATTTTATTGACCTTTGAAATATTTGAGCTTAAATGGTCCAAGGGTTAAATAATCAGTAAAAATATGAAGTTTTATTTTCCACTGTGATCATCAAAGGTACAGATTAAACTGAATAAAAAGTGTTTTGTTGCCATTGCTTATATATTACCAGACTTAATCCTGCATGAATATTACTGGTAATATTCATGTAAGATTAATCATTCCTCACATGATGGCAAAGGAATGTTTATTTCAAAATGTCAATAAATGCTATGAATTCCACAGGAAATCAGCAATTTAAATGTTTGTTTGCATGTGTTTCTTTCATACAGCATACTTTTTATTATTTTGGCGATAAGTGGTGTAGTTCCTCAAT